>NC_061508.1:362223687-362278584 GCF_022539505.1 Lolium rigidum | reverse complement strand
TGGTAGAAAAACGGCCATTGGTCGCGGTTCGCACACTGCCATTAGTCGCGGTTGCGCAACCGCGACCAATTATGCGCGACTAAAGGCCCCCCCTTTAGTCGCGGTTCCTTACGAACCGCGACTAAAGGCCCGTCCACGTGGGCGGCAGGCGAGTGCCAGGCGGAGGACCTTTAGTCGCGGTTCTTCTGGCCAGCCGCGACTAAAGGCCTCCGCAGGTTTAGGGTTTTAGCCCCCCCCCCCCCAAACCTGGTTTCTTTTTAATTTGTATTGTTTTATTTCTTTTGGGTTTTAATTTTGAAGGAGTTTCACATATTCTACATATATACATGCATATGAATGTACAATTTCAAACAAATTTGAAATTAGAACCAAAAAGAATTCAAGAGGAATATACAATATATATTCAATATCGGATGACCATATACAATTTTGAACAAGTTTCCATCCATAATTTAGTGCATATGAAGTTCTACGTCCTCTACGTAGTGTTCTCCTCTAGGATCGATGACTCCCCTCGCGAACCATCCAGCTAGTTCCTCTTGAAGTGGTCGGAAGCGAGCTTCTGGACTAAGCGTCTTCCGGAGGTTATTCCTCTTGATGTTGGTCTCAGACGACTGGTCCCGCTCATTGGTGTATCTCCGGATCCTCTCACAAACATAGTATCCACATAGATTGGTCCCCGGTGGCTGAATATCCCCAGTCCCAGGCACTGCCCTTCTAAATTGTAGCTCTTTTTTGAATTCACCGACCTTTTCATCTATGAACCGTCTCCAAACCCTACGAGGCAAAGAGAATTAAATGAACAAGAGAGTTATTAATTAGTTACTTGATATTAGGAAATGAACGAAATAGGCCGATCGATATAGAGCGCAAATGAATGAAAATAATTACTTTTGCATCATTTTTCTCATGTCGGCCCAAAGCGCCGCATCCATATTCAGAGAGTCGTGGATGAGAACGGTGGAGGTGTGAAATTGAATCCAGTGGAACCTGCGGACACGATACATGCACAGTCATGCATAACTCATCGATTAGCCACATATCATGCATGGAGTAAACAAAAGAGAATGTGCTCAAGACAGAAACACTCACCCAAAATGGTAAGGAAATAGAATATCACTTTTGAGTTCCTGTTTTCTAAGAAACCGCCACAGGTCTTCCTCCACGTCGGCGGGGTGGTGTTCTAACACATATGAATTAACGATGTGTGGGTCAATGAACCCAACATCATGGATGTTCCTTATTCGCATTTCCCGCTTCTTCATTCCGCATAATAGCGTACACAACAAGATAGTTAGGACAATATATATATATATATATATATATATATATATATATATATATATATATATATATATATATATATATATATAGTGCAGGCAATGAACGAGATGGGGTAGAAATTAATAAATCACTTACGTAACGTAGCAACCGATGATAGATTTGTCGAGCTCGCGCAGATTGAACAGCTGGAACAATTCACTCCGATGAATTGTTATATAGTAATGTTTGAAGTGATGCTCATATCTAACTTCCGCATAAATATAGTCTTTGGCGTTTTTAAGTTTTATGTAACCCTTGTACCAATTTAGCGAGACCTTTCATTTTTCGAGGTAGATCCTCTTCTCACGCGCAGGCTCGACGAGAGGGCCATTCTTCACATATGTAAATACTACGTCCTTCATTGGCGCCTCATCAAGGTCTAACAAGTGCACGAAGAGTGATACCTAAGGTGGCCGCTTGTTCTCTCGGCACTCGTTACGGTCAATCCATGTGCTGCCGCAGCTGCTATGATATCGGGGGCATCCGGACCGGCGGCTTGCACTATGAGCGGGGCGATCGATTGTTTACTTTGTTCCCCGAGCTGGGCAACTTCTTTCCCCCTTTCTAATTTTTTCTCGGCCTCCTCCAAGGCTTTCTTCTCCTGCTTCTCCGCCAACTCTTGGTTCCTCTTGAACGCGAGTGCTTGCCTACGAAGTTCACGTGCATAGTCGTCGAGCGATTCTTCGCGGCTTGGGACGGTGTGTTCAAAAATGACTTAGCCCAGCTCTTTTGCTTCTCAGAAAATACTTGCTTGGGCTCGGGCTCTCTATTCTTCTTGCATTCCTCCTTCCATTTCTCATACTCGCGAGTCGCGGCCGCGTCGACTTCCTCGGCAGTACGTTCCCAAGGCCTCGTGGGGAGAGGCTTCAGTG
The DNA here is from genome assembly GCF_022539505.1 of Lolium rigidum. Lineage (NCBI taxonomy): Eukaryota > Viridiplantae > Streptophyta > Magnoliopsida > Poales > Poaceae > Lolium > Lolium rigidum. The sequence goes on along the minus strand of NC_061508.1, from coordinate 362,276,389 downwards.
ATGGGCTGTAATGTCCCAGGTTTAGAGACGATCGAGGGGTAGATTTTAGAAAGGGATGTGCATTGCATAGTAAATTCTGGGGAAATTTCGCGCTTTTAAACAAAAACTGCATCGAAGGGGGACAAGTTTCTCTCTCGACACCTTACAGGGTTAGGGTTTTGAGAGTGCGACAAACTTGCATCTCACTTCACTAGTTTAGGGTTTTGAGAAGAGAGGGGAGAGTTTACATGATTGAATTCTAAATGATATGACATGGTTGAATTCAAACCAAGGTTGAATTTGAATTTCAAATTCAAACATTAAATAAATACCTTAAATAATTCAATTGAGGAAATTCATTAAGTATATAATCAATAATAAACTAGATGAACAATTATAATAAAGTGGAGCTCATTAGGGAAAACCTTGAGCTTTATTGAATAACACACAAGATACATTGTCTTTACATTATTCATAATGGAAATAAATGAATTACAACACATTACATAAATGGGCAGAATAGAAGAAAGAAAAATAAAGAAAAATTACAAGTTAATGATCCTAGTCTAAATTCTACAAGATCATCTTCATTTGATCTTGAACTTGATGAATTCCAAGTCCATTTTTGAGCCATTGTTGATCCCTGCACAAAAACACAACAAAGAGAGTTATGCCAAGTGGCAAAGCCACTTGGCAAGTTAGAAATCAAATGGAAAGGTGAAATGAGCAGATAAGCTCAATGTGGCCGAGCTGATCCAGGCCAAAGCCAAGTTCCAGGTTCAGGTGCACAGCACTTGACAGCACACACACACAGCCTGCTCACAGGGCTGTGTGCATGCTGCACACACACACAGTGAGTCACTAAGGAGGACAAGCAGGAGCTGTCGACCAGGGATGCAAGAGAGCACCATATATAACCTTTTCAGAGCCAAACCCTAGTCATTTGTTCATCCATCGACAGCAGCAGTGGTAAGTTCATCAAGAACACCAAGAACACTTAGAACAGGAAAAACCACAAGCAATCAGAAACCATCCAGGGACAGTTTCACCAAGAACTGTCAGCTGTGAGCAAGTACCAGATGGAGTAAAGCACCACAAGCTTGTAAGGAGGAGAAGGACAAGCAAACCAAGCATCACGAAGCAATCCTCTACACCAACACTCATTTTCTAGGAGGCTGGAGTGAGGTATAAATAAGATCAACTCGAGCAAAACCCTGTTTTGCTCATAAATAAGCATACACTTGCATCACGAGAATCAAATAAGGGTGGGAAACCCTGGATATATCATCACTTGGTTGCAAAACCATTTGGTGCCGATAAATAAAGCAAAGGCTAGCAGGAAAACAACCAAGGGAACACTGGTTGTGTCAACACGATGACACAACCGAGAGAAATCCATCATGGATTTGATCCTAATTAGCCAATCAAAGTCACCAAGCACCTAACAGTCTAGCTACACCATCGAATGGTAGAAATACAAGTTTCTACTAATATTGTCAACATCAAAAGGGCTACCGGCAATCCAATAAATGGATCACCCGGAAAGCATTTGTCCATTCACATCAAGCCAACTATGGTGGGAGCTTCCTGAGCGACCAAGAATGGCTGCTGAGGCCACCTCAACCAACCAAAACAATCAAACCACCAAGCCAGTACTTGCATCATCACCCGGATGGGTTCGAGTGGGCTAGGGTACCCAACAAGTGTTGGCATCCCTCTAGCCAAGCAAATTAAATCATTATGATCATCACTGTATCACAGTTCACATCATTTATCTATTTAAACAACAAGAACTGCACAGATAAATGAAATAATCAAGCTACCTATGCACTGGATCTAGCAGATGATCCAATGGATCATTGCAAGCATCCACTGATGCTTGGACAAGCACCGAGCATACACGAAGCCAAGCCCGTGTGACACACACACAACACCGAATAGATCACGGTGAGGCACTGACAACAAATAATAGTTTCTACAAGTAACTGGTGATCATATGACCACCAGAAGCTTGCAAGAGCATGCCACAGCATGCTAGACATCAATTACAGCATCAATACATGTCAGACAAGTGAATCAGCCACATAACAGGAACTATAGTAAAGCAGATAATCATAAATATAACATATAATTATATGCAGAAGCACACCATCAAGGGATGGTGTTGTTTAGCCCACAGGCATGCTCAAGGGAGCAGGTCTATGAATTGTAACACACTGAATTGCACCAAAAGGCACTGGCTCTTGCAAACTTGCAAGGAATTGCACACTGCAATCAAGTCAGGGCAATCCATATGAATACACTTGAGAAATTAGCAAGAATAGCATACAACAAAGGTGCACAGAGCAGAGTAAAAGAGCAGCAGTAGCTAGCAATTCATAGCAACAGCAAAGGGCACCGCAGCAGGCGCATAGCAACAGCAAGCATCGCAACAGCAAGCACAGCTAGCTAGGCGCAGCAGCAGCGCAGCAGCACGGCAGGCATCTCCACGAGGTGGAGTAGCCGTGGCCAGAGCTAGAGGATGGAGAAGAAGGACGATAGAGAGAGAGAGAGAGAGAGGGAGGCGCACTCACCGGGGTCGAGCAGATAGGCACGGCCATGGCGGCCATGGCGGCACACGCCAGAGCGCGGCGGCGCCAAGCCCAGCCAGGCCATGGCGGCACCACGGCATCACCGCACCACGGCGGCGAAGCCAGGGCGGAGACCAAGCACCAGGAGCGCCAGGAACGGCGGGATCGAGCGGATCCCGTAAACCTAGCACCAGACGGGGACGAGATCGAGAGCAGCAGGTCGTCCGCGTCAGATCGACGCGGATAGGATTGACCGCCGTCGTGTGGCGCGTTGATTGCGCTCCATGGCGGGGGCCAAGTCCGGCGAATCTCGCCGGAATCGAGCGGCGACGGCGGAGGCGACGCAGGTCGCCAGAACAGGTTAGGGTTAGGGTTCAGTCGCGCGAGGAGAGGGGAGAGGAAGAATGGGCCGACCGAGCCCAAAGGGTGGCTCGGGTGCGACCTAACCCGTTGGGCCACCCTGACAGGTGGGGCCCAAGGGCATTTAGGTCATTTCCTAAATTACAAAAAAATGCAGAAACTTTGAATAATCATAGAAAATTATTAATAGCTCTAAAAAAATAATTAAAAATATGCAAATAGATCAACATAAAATTCTCTATCTAAATAAAATATCAAAGATAAATTTTGAAGACAATTAAGAATGAGTCTTAATTTGAGGATTTAAATAATCATTTAAATCACACATATAATTTTCAATAATAAAAATAAGTCCATTAATGCCTTTGGACTTCAAAACACCTTGACAACATTTCAAGGTTGGATTTACCCTAAATCAAGTATCCCTAAGATGTTCTTAGTATCTAACCTCTCATAAAATAACAACGACATCGGAAGGGGGGGGAAACAAACCCTAAAACTGGAATCATGCATTATTGCTTCTTTAACCATTGCCCTTATCGGACAATGATGCTATTTTTCAGAACAAGAGGACAAGGGTCAGTCCACACCTTCCAAGCTGCAGAACTTTGCGGTGTTCGGGCAAGTTCATCACTTGCTCATGTCATTTGAAGTATTTCTATCAAATTACTTGCAAAGTATTATGGTTATCACTATTGCACAAAAATCAAAACCACTACTTTCATAACTATGAATATGACTAAGTGGTGGGCAATGGAACCATGGATTGTGTTGATATGGTGGAGGTTCCATTGCACGGGTTTATATCCATCTAGGATTAAACAACAAATGTCGCCAGTGATTCTTGTGCCGTAATACCCGTGTTAACCATAAGATCCGGAGTGGGACGGAATAGTCAAAAGTGTTTCCACCTCTCGTTCATCAACGGATGCGCTTTACCGTAGACACTTGTATCTGTCGGCGGCAAGCGGTAGGTCGGGAAGCCTTAAGTCCCCACGGCATAGTCCGTAGACACTTGTCGTTCGAAGAACAAGCGGTAGGTTGGGGAAGCCTTAAGTCCCCACGGTATTGCGGTCTATGAGGGATTGTAAGGTGTCCGGAACGGTCTATCCATGATGATAGGGGAAGGCATATGAATGCCCGGAACGGTCTCATCATGGATATAGGGGAGGACAATCTTACAAAAGGGTGGGTGTTCGAGGTAGCGGAGGAACATGATTGGCTAGACCTTATACCGGGCCTCACACCGAAGGAAGTGTGGACGGGAAAGCTGCCCGGTTGGCACCAAGGTTAAGATCTCTTATGGGTAAAGCAACACACCTCTGCGAGTGTAAAGAATCGTGACTGTCACTCCCTGTTCCGGGATTGAGGAACTGCGAACGCGGCCGGAAAGGAGCTCCATGAAGTTCTAGTAAACCGGTGAAGGCTGACGGACATAGCTCTTTGAAATAAAAGCAATCTCTTGAAGAAATGTTTACCAAAACTTGCATTGGTATTAGACTTTCTGGTCTAATATCGTAGCTAGTGCATTAAACACCTCTTATCTATAATGAACTTGTTGAGTACGCTCGTACTCATACCACTCTTAAATCCCATGCTTAGATTGTCCGAACCGTCCGGAGGAGGACTACGACAACAATGAAGGAGCCGAGGTTATCGGCTATGATGCACCCGACCTCTCGGGAGGAGTTGAAGGCGTAGACTACATCATCGTCTACGGATCCGGGAGGCTTCCGGAGAAGAACAAGCCTAGAGATATCTGAGGAGTAGTAGTAGCCGAGCAGCACAAACTCTTACCATGTAGCTGCTCGATTAAATAAATGTTTTGTTTAATGAGACAATGGTATTGTAAGTTGAGTTGGGTTCACCTCGAACCCAGGAGATATCCTCTTAGGACCCAAGAGGAGCTCCGAGACGACTTGTGTATGTGTATTGTAATAATATGTGAATAAGTTATGGACCTTGCTATGTTCTGTTGTACTACTCTGAGGGATGTGATATTTGCGGAATGGTACTTCGCGAATGTTATATCAACGACTGGCATACTACAACATGCGGTGGTATGCGGGGTCACCACGGTTGGTATCGAGCAAAAGCTTTGACCTTAGGTTGGAACCTAGTAAATGGGACTAAAACGTTAGGAGTCAAATAGGATTAGTAAAGAGTTCTCTAAAAATATGGTGTATATTCAATTGAGAATACAACAACCATATCTTTTAGTGCGATAATTCTTTATTATCTCTATTATGATGCATTATTACTAATCTCATAATCTTTCTATTTCTACAGCCAACATGGCAAGTTCACGACCAGGAAGAAACGTGAAAGTTATGGATTCCACACCGAACGAGTACCAAGGAGGACCGGCGGATATCCTACGAGCCATGTTACTAGAATTTGGGTGCGATCCCCAGATTCCGAGTAAAGAAGTACATGTTTTATGATGGTCCGGTGTTGGCCAAGTGCAGAGTAGGACTGCGACTTCCCGAATCTTTGGGAATGAGCGTAGTCATGCCAGCTGGGGAAGCAAGGACAACCAATACAGCCTACCATATAGCTGTTATGAGAGCCATAACCGACATTCGGGAGCATAAGACGAAAGCGCTTATGGGTTCCGAATTCACCCACATTCCTCATATGGAGGAAGATAATGATCCCATGCTGAACCATTTCAAATATGCCAAAAGTAAACCAGCCGAAGCAGCCAAATACATGGATAACAGCCGTAACTTCATATCATTACTCTTTCGGTTGAATCATCATCCGATAGGAGCTATTGATACGATGCTTGAGGAGTTCACCGAACCCAAGGAGGAGAGTAGGGGCAAAGAACCTATGGAGAATGTGGTACACACACCAGTTTATTCAGCTGGTGACTACATCAGTTTTGATCCACTTGCACGTGAACCTACACCTGTTACACCTGGGAACTATCTAGGTAGTTCCTATGGGGGATACGAAGGCGGCGAGGAATCCGGAAACAATCGGCGTTCCGAGACTCCAATCGAGAATTCCAGGGGTTGGCGTTGGGGAGATGATACTGGAACTCATAGTACTACCGAGTATTATGATGGAGAGATGAATGATGACGCAACAACCCGGAACCGCAGCTATCCTAGTAATGAAGGAGTGGATGGAGGATATCCGACACAGGTTGAGTCGGGTATGGGTTTTGGTAACCCTTATGGTGGGGCTACAGGAGAGTACACCCGATGGGTGGATTACGATGCACTCAACGATCAGTTTGTGAACACTGATTTCTCCTTAGGATCATCATCCGACTCGGATTACAAGCCAACGGGGAGACCTTATGTTCCAGGGTCTATCAGGAGGACGACACGTTCGACCGGATGGAAGCCTGGAATGTACCGGGAGTGAAGACCGATTAGAAGACCACCAAGGGAGGCGTGGCTATAATACACAAGTACCACGTGTATTATAGTTTGTAATATTTGTATAAATTTGTACATATACTTTAATAAGTGAGTTTGCATACTCACATCGACTTGAGTTATGTAATAAGACCACTTATGTATGTAAATATATGGTATATGTTTTGTATGATTTGGATTTGCTTCTTGATTTCCATTGCGTGACTAGTTCCGTGCACAATGTTGAGCTCGGAAAACTTGCGCATGGAGTAATTATGAGTATCATCTTGTGTTGCGGAACTAGGGGGATTATGTCGGGAACGTTAGGAAACGAGAGCGAAGCACGGCGCATGGAGCGCGAAGCAAAAGAAAAGGAAGAGGCCGAGGGTGCAGCCGGAGATCGGTTTCCACCACCACCACCACCCATGACTCAGCAGAACTTTATCCGAGTACATGCAACCGGCGGAAGAGAGGCAGCGTGTAACACCGGAGCTGCGAGAACAAATTCCTTCCAGGATCTGATGCAGCAGAATAGGGTGGAGAGACCTGAGAACCAGGGAGTCACATTAGCAGACTTCCAAAACACCAAGCCGATATCTTTCGCATACGCGCCAGAGCCTATGGACGCGGAAGATTGGCTGATGGATACTGAGCGCAAGCTCAACACTGTTGGATGCAATGACCAAGAGAAGGTTAGATATGCTACCCATCTGTTATGTGGACCTGCCGCATCATGGTGGGACAACATTGTAGCCGTGTATCCGGCAGGAAAGGTATTTACCTGGGAGGAGTTCGCAAGGAAGTTCAGGGAGTCCAATGTCCCTGAAAGTATTGTGGAACTGAAGCGTCGAGAGTTCGAGAGTCTCGAGCAGAAGGACAAGGCAATCCTGACCTATGTCAGGGAGTTTTCAAAGCTGTCCCGATACGCGGTTGAGGAAGTCAATACCGAGGACAAGAAGAAAAAGAGATTTCTGAGGGGGTTAAGTCCCCAGTTTAAGGTACAGCTGCGGATGATGAGAGCAACGGAGTTTCAAGAGTTGGTGGATGCAGCCATCACTCTAGAAGATGATTTCAAGCAGTTACAAGAGGAGAAGAGGAAGAAGGCCAAGTATGAGCCGAAGAGGTTTGTTAGTAACAAGCCTAACACCAGCTTGAGTTTCAAGCCCAGATACAACAACAACAACAACAACAACAACAACAGCAACTACTATGGTAGTAGGAAGAATCGAGCATTCCGGATCGCAAATCAAAGCGTTTGCAGGAGCTGTGGACTTCCAGGGCATTTTGCCAGGGATTGCAAGAAACCAAGGATTATATGCTTTGGTTGTCGCCAGGAGGGGCACATGCTGAAAGACTGCCCCAAGAAGAATAGTGGAGGAGGTCAATCTGGAGGAGGAGGAAATCGAGGAAACACCGGAGGGAACTGGAAGAATAAGAAGCCCTTCGGCAAGCTGAACGGTACCAGTCTGGAGGAGGTGGTCAACTCTGACCAGGCGGTAATAGGTACGCTCCAGATCCTCACTCATCCTGGCAAAGTACTTTTTGATACTGGTGCAACTACATCATTCATTTCTCAACAATTCATCATCAAACATGGGATTAGTTGCACTAAGTTAGATACACCAATAACTATACTTTCGCGGGGGAACGATAGTAGTAACCCATGCCAAACAAAAACAAGTCATTATGATCAATAAGTGCGCGTTTGACGCGGACCTGTTCATTTTACCGATGAAGGACATTGATGTCATTCTTGGTATGAACTGGTTGGAAGCTAATGGAGCATTGATCGACTGTGTGAACAAGACGGTATCGTTGAAAAGCCCCGATGGAAGTAGAATGATCTACCAAGGCGACAAACATACACAGATTGAAGTTGAGCTACAACTGAATAGCATGAAGGAGGTGAAGTTAGAGGATATACCTGTAGTAAATGAATTCCAGGATGTGTTTCCTGCAGAATTACCTGGTATGCCACCAGATAGGGAGATAGAATTCACTATCGACCTAATTCCAGGAACAGCACCGATTGCCAAAGCACCATATAAGATGGGGCCTAAGGAGTTGAAAGAGCTTAAGGAGCAATTGGATGACTTGGAACAAAAGGGATTCATTCAAGAGAGTGTTTCACCATGGGGATCACCTGTGATCTTCGTGGATAAAAGAGATGGAGGAAGAAGGATGTGCGGAGACTACAGGAATCTCAACAACGTCACAATCAAGAACAAGTATCCACTTCCAAGAATACAAGATCTATTTGATCAAGTTAGAGGCGCGGGAGTCTTTTCCAAGATTGATCTAAGATCCGGTTATCACCAGATTAAGATCAAGAAGGAAGACGTTCCGAAAACAGCCTTTGTTTCGAGGTACGGACATCATGAATACCTTGTAGTACCTTTTGGATTAACCAATGCCCCGAGCAATATTCATGAATCTCATGAATAAGATCTTCATGCCATATCTAGACAAGTTTGTCATCGTATTCATCGATGATATCTTGATATATTCCAAGAACAAGGCGGAACATGCTGAACATTTGAGGTTAGTGTTGCAAACACTAAGGGAACATCAACTCTATGCCAAACTTAGTAAGTGTGAATTTTGGCTAGATCAAGTGGAATTTCTTGGTCACGTCATTAGTAAAGATGGAATAGCTGTTAACCCGAGTAAGGTAGCAGCAGTTCTAGAATGGGAAGCACCAAAGACTGTCAAGGAGATCCGAGGATTCCTAGGAATGGCAGGATATTATCGGAGATTCATTGAAGGATTCTCCAAGATAGCAGGACCAATGACAAAGCTGTTAAGAAAGAACACACCATTCGTGTGGTCAGAGGAGTGTGAGAAGAGTTTTCAAACTCGAAAGAGAAACTCACCACAGCACCGGTGTTAGCAGTTCCGGAAGTTGGCAAGGATTACACCGTGTACTGTGACGCATCCAAACATGGATTGGGTTGCGTGCTCATGCAAGATCGGAAAGTGATATCCTATGGATCAAGGCAACTCAGACCTCATGAAGTAAACTATCCAACACATGACTTGGAATTAGCAGCAGTCGTATTTGCACTCAAAACCTGGAGACATTTTCTCTATGGAGCTAAGTGTGAGCTCTATACGGATCATAAAAGCCTCAAATATTTCTTCACTCAGAAGGAACTCAACATGAGACAGAAAAGATGGCTAGAATTGATTAAGGATTATGATCTGACAATCAATTACACACCAGGGAAGGCTAATGTTGTAGCAGACGCCCTGAGTAGAAAGAGTACCGGAGGAGTGGAACAAGAAATATCACCGGAGTTGAGGAAGGAAATAAGCCAAGCCCAAATACAACTTTGGGAGAAGGAAGCCCATGAAGGATTATCGGCGTTGCAAGTAGCCGATGAACTAAATGTTAACTTGAAGAATGAGATAATGATGGGTCAGCTGGACGATCCATTCATTGTAGAAGAGATGAGGAGAATAGATGAGGGAAAACCATCAGAATTTCACCGAGGAGAATCTGGATCTTTGTGGTTCCAGAAGAGGATTTGCGTTCCGGATATTGCTGAAATCAAGGAAGTAATACTCCGAGAAGCTCATCAAACCCCATATTCCATACATCCGGGAAGTACAAAGATGTACATGGACCTAAAAGAACTATTCTGGTGGAATAACATGAAGAGGGAGATAGCACAATATGTGGCAGAATGCCATACCCGCCGAGAGTGAAGGCGGAACACCGAGTCCGGCAGGGAAGCTACAACCTTTACCTATTCCGAGTGGAAATGGGAAGAAATAGGGATGGATTTCATCACCGGACTACCCATGACTAATAAAAAGAAGGACATGATATGGGTAATCGTGGACCGGTTGACGAAGAGCGCCCATTTCTTAGCGGTAAATCAGTTGGACAAAGGAGAGAAACTCATTGATCTTTACATCAAGGAGATCGTGAGTAAGCATGGAGTACCTAAGAAGATAGTATCGGATCGAGGATCCGTGTTCACATCAGCATTTTGGAAGCAACTTCACGAAGCTTTGGGATCCAAGTTGGACTATAGTACCGCTTATCATCCACAGACCGGTGGACAAACCGAGAGAACCAATCAGATCTTAGAAGATATGCTTAGGGCTTGTGCCCTAGACTTCGGAGGATCGTGGGAAGAGCACTTGCCACTAGCAGAGTTTTCATACAATAATAGCTATCAAAGTAGCATCAAGATGGCACCATTTGAAGCTCTCTATGGAAGGAAGTGTAGATCACCGATATGTTGGTATGAAGCCGGAGCAAGCAAAGAGTTCAACCCTGATTATGTCAAGGAAAAACAACAAATCATTGACATTATCAGAGACGAAGCTTAAGATAGCCCAAAGCCGGCAAAAGAGTTACGCAGATCGGAAGAGGAGAACTTGGGAGCCACAAGTTGGAGACATGGTATATCTTAAGGTAAGCCCGATGAAAGGACTTCGGAGATTCGGAGTAAAAGGAAAGTTAAGCCCTAGATACATAGGACCCTTCAAGATACTGAGTCAGAATCGAGGTTTAGCCTTTGAATTGGATCTACCTGGAAGGTTAGCACAAGTTCATAATGTATTTCATGTGTCACAACTCAGAAAGTGTTTGAAGGCCCCAGATGAACCAATATCACATGATGAGCTGGAATTACAACCAGACTTAACATATATCGAGAAGCCAGCCAAGATTCTTGAGGAGAGCTGGAAACAACTCAGAAATAAGGCGATCAAGTATTGCAAGATACAATGGAAGCATCATCCCGAGAGGGAAGCCACCCGGGAAAAAGAGGAAGACCTGAGGAAAACATACCCCGAGCTGTTCGGGTATTACAACCACAACTTCGGGACGAAGTTTTCTTTAAGGGGGAAAGGCTGTAATGTCCCGGGTTTAGAGACGATCGAGGGGTAGATTTTAGAAAGGGATGTGCATTGCATAGTAAATTCGGGGAAATTTCGCGCTTTTAAACAAAAACTGCATCGAAGGGGGACAAGTTTCTCTCTCGACACCTTACGGGGTTAGGGTTTTGAGAGTGCGACAAACTTGCATCTCACTTCACTAGTTTAGGGTTTTGAGAAGAGAGGGGAGAGTTTACATGATTGAATTCTAAATGATATGACATGGTTGAATTCAAACCAAGGTTGAATTTGAATTTCAAATTCAAACATTAAATAAATACCTTAAATAATTCAATTGAGGAAATTCATTAAGTATATAATCAATAATAAACTAGATGAACAATTATAATAAAGTGGAGCTCATTAGGGAAAACCTTGAGCTTTATTGAATAACACACAAGATACATTGTCTTTACATTATTCATAATGGAAATAAATGAATTACAACACATTACATAAATGGGCGAGAATAGAAGAAAGAAAAATAAAGAAAAATTACAAGTTAATGATCCTAGTCTAAATTCTACAAGATCATCTTCATTTGATCTTGAACTTGATGAATTCCAAGTCCATTTTTGAGCCATTGTTGATCCCTGCACAAAAACACAACAAAGAGAAGTTATGCCAAGTGGCAAAGCCACTTGGCAAGTTAGAAATCAAATGGAAAGGTGAAATGAGCAGATAAGCTCAATGTGGCCGAGCTGATCCAGGCCAAAGCCAAGTTCCAGGTTCGAGTGCACAGCACTTGACAGACACACACACACGGCCTGCTCACGAGGCCGTGTGCATGCTGCACACACACACGAGTGAGTCACTAAGGAGGACAAGCGGGAGCCGTCGACCGGGGATGCAAGAGAGCACCATATATAACCTTTTCAGAGCCAAACCCTAGTCATTTGTTCATCCATCGACAGCAGCAGTGGTAAGTTCATCAAGAACACCAAGAACACTTAGAACAGGAAAAACCACAAGCAATCAGAAACCATCCAGGGACAGTTTCACCAAGAACTGTCAGCTGTGAGCAAGTACCAGATGGAGTAAAGCACCACAAGCTTGTAAGGAGGAGAAGGACAAGCAAACCAAGCATCACAGAAGCAATCCTCTACACCAACACTCATTTTCTAGGAGCTGGAGTGAGGTATAAATAAGATCAACTCTGAGCAAAACCCTGTTTTGCTCATAAATAAGCATACACTTGCATCACGGAATCAAATAAGGGTGGGAAACCCTGGATATATCATCACTTGGTTGCAAAACCATTTGGTGCCGATAAATAAAGCAAAGGCTAGCAGGAAAACAACCAAGGGAACACCGGTTGTGTCAACACAGTGACACAACCAGAGAAATCCATCATGGATTTGATCCTAATTAGCCAATCAAAGTCACCAAGCACCTAACAGTCTAGCTACACCATCAGAATGGTAGAAATACAAGTTTCTACTAATATTGTCAACATCAAAAGGGCTACTGGCAATCCAATAAATGGATCACCCAGAAAGCATTTGTCCATTCACATCAAGCCAACTATGGTGGGAGCTTCCTGAGCAGCCAAGAATGGCTGCTGAGGCCACCTCAACCAACCAAAACAATCAAACCACCAAGCCAGTACTTGCATCATCACCCAGATGGGTTCAGAGTGGGCTAGGGTACCCAACAAGTGTTGGCATCCCTCTAGCCAAGCAAATTAAATCATTATGATCATCACTGTATCACAGTTCACATCATTTATCTATTTAAACAACAAGAACTGCACAGATAAATGAAATAATCAAGCTACCTATGCACTGGATCTAGCAGATGATCCAATGGATCATTGCAAGCATCCACTGATGCTTGGACAAGCACCAGCATACACGAGGCCAAGCCCGTGTGACACACACACAACATCGAATAGATCACGAGTGAGGCACCGACAACAAATAATAGTTTCTACAAGTAACTGGTGATCATATGACCACCAGAAGCTTGCAAGAGCATGCCACAGCATGCTAGACATCAATTACAGCATCAATACATGTCAGACAAGTGAATCAGCCACAGAACAGGAACTATAGTAAAGCATATAATCATAAATATAACATATAATTATATGCAGAAGCACACCATCAAGGGATGGTGTTGTTTAGCCCACAGGCATGCTCAAGGGAGCAGGTCTATGAATTGTAACACACTGAATTGCACCAAAAGGCACTGGCTCTTGCAAACTTGCAAGGAATTGCACACTGCAATCAAGTCAGGGCAATCCATATGAATACACTTGAGAAATTAGCAAGAATAGCATACAACAAAGGTGCACAGAAAGCGTAGTAAAAGAGCAGCAGTAGCTAGCAATTCATAGCAACAGAAAAGGGCACCGCAGCAGGCGCATAGCAACAGCAAGCATCGCAACAGCAAGCACAGCTAGCTAGGCGCAGCAGCAGCGCAGCAGCACGGCAGGCATCTCCACGAGGTGGAGTAGCCGTGGCCAGAGCTAGAGGATGGAGAAGAAGGACGATAGAGAGAGAGAGAGAGAGAGAGGGAGGCACACTCACCGGGGTCGAGCAGATAGGCACGGCCATGGCGGCCATGGCGGCACACGCCAGAGCGCGGCGGCGCCAAGCCCAGCCAGGCCATGGCGGCACCACGGCATCACCGCACCACGGCGGCGAAGCCAGGGCGGAGACCAAGCACCAGGAGCGCCAGGAACGGCGGGATCGAGCGGATCCCGTAAACCTAGCACCAGACGGGGACGAGATCGAGAGCAGCAGGTCGTCCGCGTCAGATCGACGCGGATAGGATTGACCGCCGTCGTGTGGCGCGTTGATTGCGCTCCATGGCGGGGGCCAAGTCCGGCGAATCTCGCCGGAATCGAGCGGCGACGGCGGAGGCGACGCAGGTCGCCGCAACAGGTTAGGGTTAGGGTTCGGCCGCGCGAGGAGAGGGGAGAGGAAGAATGGGCCGACCGAGCCCAAAGGGTGGCTCGGGTGCGACCTAACCCGTTGGGCCACCCTGACAGGTGGGGCCCAAGGGCATTTAGGTCATTTCCTAAATTACAAAAAAATGCGTAAACTTTGAATAATCATAGAAAATTATTAATAGCTCTAAAAAAATAATTAAAAATATGCAAATAGATCAACATAAAATTCTCTATCTAAATAAAATATCAAAGATAAATTTTGAAGACAATTAAGAATGAGTCTTAATTTGAGGATTTAAATAATCATTTAAATCACACATATAATTTTCAATAATAAAAATAAGTCCATTAATGCCTTTGGACTTCAAAACACCTTGACAACATTTCAAGGTTGGATTTACCCTAAATCAAGTATCCCTAAGATGTTCTTAGTATCTAACCTCTCATAAAATAACAACGACATCGGAAGGGGGGGGAAACAAACCCTAAAACTGGAATCATGCATTATTGCTTCTTTAACCATTGCCCTTATCGGACAATGATGCTATTTTTCAGAACAAGAGGACAAGGGTCAGTCCACACCTTCCAACTGCAGAACTTTGCGGTGTTCGAGCAAGTTCATCACTTGCTCATGTCATTTGAAGTATTTCTATCAAATTACTTGCAAAGTATTATGGTTATCACTATTGCACAAAAATCAAAACCACTACTTTCATAACTATGAATATGACTAAGTGGTGGGCAATGGAACCATGGATTGTGTTGATATGGTGGAGGTTCCATTGCACGGGTTTATATCCATCTAGGATTAAACAACAAATGTCGCCAGTGATTCTTGTGCCGTAATACCCGTGTTAACCATAAGATCCGGAGTGGGACGGAATAGTCAAAAGTGTTTCCACCTCTCGTTCATCAACGGATGCGCTTTACCGTAGACACTTGTATCTGGCGGCGGCAAGCGGTAGGCTGGGGAAGCCTTAAGTCCCCACGGCATAGTCCGTAGACACTTGTCGTTCGAAGAACAAGCGGTAGGTTGGGGAAGCCTTAAGTCCCCACGGTATTGCGGTCTATGAGGGATTGTAAGGTGTCCGGAACGGTCTATCCATGATGATAGGGGAAGGCATATGAATGCCCGGAACGGTCTCATCATGGATATAGGGGAGGACAATCTTACAAAAGGGTGGGTGTTCGAGGTAGCGGAGGAACATGATTGGCTAGACCTTATACCGGGCCTCACACCGAAGGAAGTGTGGACGGGAAAGCTGCCCGGTTGGCACCAAGGTTAAGATCTCTTATGGGTAAAGCAACACACCTCTCGCAGAGTGTAAAGAATCGTGACTCGTCACTCCTCGTTCCGGGATTGAGGAACTGCGAACGCGGCCGGAAAGGAGCTCCATGAAGTTCTAGTAAACCGGTGAAGGCCGACGGACATAGCTCTTTGAAATAAAAGCAATCTCTTGAAGAAATGTTTACCAAAACTTGCATTGGTATTAGACTTTCTGGTCTAATATCGTAGCTAGTGCATTAAACACCTCTTATCTATAATGAACTTGTTGAGTACGCTCGTACTCATACCACTCTTAAATCCCATGCTTAGATTGTCCGAACCGTCCGGAGGAGGACTACGACAACAATGAAGGAGCCGAGGTTATCGGCTATGATGCACCTGACCTCTCAGGAGGAGTTGAAGGCGTAGACTACATCATCGTCTACGGATCCGGGGAGGCTTCCGGAGAAGAACAAGCCTAGAGATATCTGAGGAGTAGTAGTAGCCGAGCAAGCACAAACTCTTACCATGTAGCTGCTCGATTAAATAAATGTTTTGTTTAATGAGACAATGGTATTGTAAGTTGAGTTGGGTTCACCTCGAACCCGGGAGATATCCTCTTAGGACCCAAGAGGAGCTCCGAGACGACTTGTGTATGTGTATTGTAATAATATGTGAATAAGTTATGGACCTTGCTATGTTCTGTTGTACTACTCTGAGGGATGTGATATTTGCGGAATGGTACTTCGCGAATGTTATATCAACGACTGGCATACTACAACATGCAGTGGTATGCAGGGTCACCACATGGACCCGGTACCTTTGTGGTCTTAGGTACATAAGGGTCCGGGTTGATAGTCCAGGACTGCTTCTGCTTCTTCGCCGGAGGTGGATTGGGGGGCAGCGTCTGCTTACCCGCCCGGGGCGGACCGGGGGGCGGCGGCTGCTTACCCGCCGGAGGTGAATTGGGGGGCGGCGTCGGCCCTCGTGAAGGAGGTGTAGGTGAAGCACCACCACCACCACCACCACCGCCACCGCCACCACCACCGTAGGGGGGTGGACTTGTTGGCGCCTCGCCTGGAAACTTGATAAACTTCTTTTTCCATAGAATGAATTGGCGCTTGACATCTCCAAGTCTTGTCGCCCCTTCAGGTGTAGCAATGTCAATGTCCAGGTCCTCAAACCCTTGGACTATGTCCTCCACCGTGACACGAGCATAGCCATCTTGAATGGGGTTGTTGTGGTGGAGTGCTCCGGGTGGTAAAGCACCGCCGATGGCTACCTTCATGGACATGTTCCCGATAGGATAATACGGATGACATGCTTTCATCTCCTTTATATCGTCCACGGGGTAGCGAGGAGGCTCCGGTGCAGTAATTTCGACCACCGGAGGCTCCGGTGCGGTAATTTCGATCGTCGGTGCACCAGCCGGTGGGGCCTCCGTGGAAGCCACGCCGCTTCTCCGCTGCTGGCTTCCGAGATCCAATGGATGATCTTCATGCTCGCGCCCGAGCTGCATCTCTTTCGGCTACTAGTACACTCACGGTTTTCTTCATGACATCCATTTCCGATGCCAACCGCGCCACAACATCTGCTTCCCGATCCATCTTTCTCTTACGGCTTCTATAACCGTACGGGTCATCGTTCTGGGGAACCCTACTTTCCACGGAATGTGCCCCATGCCTCGTACACGTCCTCCGTGTTTAGGATTCCCGAGGGCTTTTGTCAGGGCGTCGTTCTCTCTGTTGAACTTGATCCTCCCCTCTTGAGCATCCCTCATTGCCTCAATAAGCTTTTGGGTGGGTTTAATTATTTTGCCCTGGTAAACACACTCCCCTGTCTCCGGGTTCGGCGATCCCCCATGCCCGTACCACCAGCTTTTGGCCCTTGGGTCCCATCCCTCCGTACCTGGACGGATTCCTCGCGCCCTCAGCTCGTTCTCCATCTTCTCCCACCTAGGCTCCCAAAGGCGATACCCTCCTGGCCCCATAATATGATTGTACTCCTTCTTGGCCGCATTATCCTTATTTTTTTCGATATTTCAAGGAACTGCTCCGATTTCTTTTGCTTCACAAATTCTGGCCAATCATGTTGCAGTTTCTCATATTGTCCTTTGAAATCCGGAGTCTTGCCCTGCTTGACAAAGTCATGGGCTAGATTTTGCTTGTATTTCCGGAATGCGTTGGACATCTTAGAAAGAGCGAACTGTTTGACTAGCTTGCACCTCTCCTTGTTTTGCTCAATCTTGTTACCCTCCTCATCGTATTTGCGGTATTCCGGACGGCACATATAGAACATCGCCTTTTATGATGCCGAAGATATGTTCTTCAGCGTCCGGATCATAGTTGTCCATAATCGGGTCAGCTCTATCGTCCGCCATATGTCAGTCCTGAAAACATGTAGTAAAAACAAATTAATTGTGTATATGCATTATCACATCTCTTCTACATATAAACAGAGAGGGCGACGAGGGAGGCGAGAGGGGGGATGCAGTGACCGCGTGACCGAGAGACCGGTGGCGGTGGCGAAAGGGCGGTGGCGAAAGGGGGGCGGCAGCGGCGGCGCTCTCGGCCTCGCCGCCCCCTCCATATACACATGTACGTATAACCCTCGCCGCCCCCTCCATATACACGCGGGGTCGGTAGCGAAAGGGCGCTGGCGAAAGGGGGGCGGCAGCGGCGGCGGCGCTCTCGGCCTCTCGCCGCGCCCCCTCCATATACACATGTACGTATAACCCTCGCCGCCCCCTCTCGATCCAAAAAAAAAAACACCGCGCGTATACGGAGGGGCGACGAGGGGCTCGCTCCCCCTCCGTATACGCGCGGTGGTTAAGTCAAATTTTGTAAGTCAAATTTGAGTTCTTTTTTAAGTGAAATTTTAATTAGTTCATTTTTTAGACAAACTTAATTTTAAGTGAATTTTTTTTACACAATCTTTTTAAGTCAAATTGTAGTTCATTTTTTTTACACAATCTTTTTAAGTCAAAGTTCATAATTTGCATATCAAAAAATTAGGAAAAAAAAAGAAAAAAAACCGCCGGGGCGCACCCGGCCGCCTCTCTCCTCTCTCTCTGTAACCGCGCGCAAGGTCTGGCCGGCGGCGCGGCGGCGCGGCGGCGCGGCGCGCGCAAGGTCTGGCGGCCGCGGCGGCGGCCGCGGCATGCACAGGGCCGGGGTTCGGCGCGCGGCGGCGCGGCGGGCGACGAGGGCGGCGACGGCGCAGGAAGAAGAAGACGACACAGGCCGGGGTTCGACGTACGGGCGACGAGGGCGCAGGAAGAAGAAGGAGGCGGCGGCGACGAGGGCGGCGACGGCAGCGACGAGGGCGGCGCGGCGGAGGCGAGGTCGACGAAGAGGCAGCCTGGCGGTTCGACTGAGGAAGGAGAAGTGCGATCCTGCGCGCCGCCCGCACGGTATTTATACCGTCGGCGCTTTAGTCGCGGTTGGGGTCACCAACCGCGACTAAAGGGTACCCTTTAGTCGCGGTTGGTGACCCCAACCGCGACTAAAGCATTTTTCGCCCCATTTTCGGTTTCCCGCGGAAAACGACCTTTAGTCGCGGTTGGCCACCGCGACTAAACGCCTTTTTCAAAATTATTTTCATTTTCTAAATGTGAAAATAAAACTAATTCATTTCTAAATGTGAAAAATACAAATAATATATCAAAAAATTCAGCAAAATAAAACTAATTCATTTCAATATGTTAAAAATACAAATAATATATCAAAAAATTCAGAAAAATAAAACTAATTCAATTCAAAATGTTGAAAATACAAATAATACATCAATAAATTCAGAAAAATAAAACTAATTCAATTCAAAATTTTAAAAATACAAATAATATATCAAAAAATTCAGAAAAATAAAACTAATTCAATTCAAAATGTTGAAAATACAAATAATATATCAAAAAATTCAGCAAAATAAAACTAATTCATTTCAATATGTTAAAAATACAAATAATATATCAAAAAATTCAGAAAAATAAAACTAATTCAATTCAAAATGTTGAAAATACAAATAATACATCAATAAATTCAGAAAAATAAAACTAATTCAATTCAAAATTTTAAAAATACAAATAATATATCAAAAAATTCAGAAAAATAAAACTAATTCAATTCAAAATGTTGAAAATACAAATAATATATCAAAAAATTCAGAAAAATAAAACTAATTCAATTCAATTCAGTTCTTCCCGGCCGCCTCTGTCTTCTCGTTGGCCCCCTCTTCCCGCCTCTGTCTCCGCCGACCCCCTCTTCCCGCCTTTTTCTTCCCGCCACTTTCTTCCCGACTCTTTCTTCCCGCCACTTTCTTCCCGCCTCTTTCTTCCCGCCACTTTCTTCCCGCCTCTTTCTTCCCGCCACTTTCTTCCCGCCTCCTGTCTTCCCGCTCCCATTTTTCCCGCCATTTGTCACTACATATATGTAGCCCGGTTTGGCCAGCATTATCACATCTCTACAATCTCTCATCACTCTCTCATGGCTTCCACCGCACCCACTCTAACCTACCAGCTGGTGGAGGAGCTTTGCGCCTCGAACTACCCTTGCCCACCGGGCTACCGCGTCCCCACCGGCTGGAGCCTAAGCGTCGGCGGCGTGCCGGTCCCTCCCGTCCCTCAGGGTATTGTGCGCCGGGCGGCCATCACGAACCACTACTACCTCGACCTCACGCCGGAGCAGCGGATGAATCCCCGCTGGCATCCCGATAACCAGCATACTTGGGACGCCTTCTTCATCAATCGGCGTGAGAGGGCGCTCGCCGGGTATGAGGAGGACGGTCTCGCCTCCCGGAAACTTCCACGAGGCCGGCTGTCGGCTATGGTGGTACGGCCGGACTGCGCGAGCGTCATGGACTACATCACGGCCGGCGATATCCCCCGCCTGCGCTACCCTCAGTTCGAGCCACGATCGCCGCCCGACGATAGCGACGACAGCAGCGACGACGACGGCGGCAACTTAGAAGGCGACGACTACCAGTACAACGACGGCGGCTATGAAGACTACGAGTATGCATATTACACGCCTAGGCAGGAGTATGACTAAATCACTCCAAATTTCATGTATGCAGGAGTATGACTTAGTCACTCCAAATTTCATGTATCATCGGTGCTATCTCGAGTCAATTGAATCATTCGAAAATGGACACCAAACACATCACGGGTAATATAATTCACATGATCCATTCAACAAAGTTTGGTACAATAAATTATTACACATCATTTCTTTCCTTGTGTCCATGCTTGCTTACGATTGTGCCGTATCCATGGAGCATCCTCATCATTTAACTTAATGCTTGGGTCGGTGTTCACTTTGAAGGGCGGAATTTCAGCAAATATATTATAATCTTCTGACATGTCTGTCTTGTCCTCCACTCCCACGATGTTTCTTTTCCCTGAAAGAGCAATGTGGCGCTTTGGATCATCGCATGGTGTACTGATCGTTTTCTTATCTTTCTGTTTTCTCGGTTTGCTACTCATGTCCTTCACATAGAAAACCTGAGCGACATCTTTCGCTAGGACGAATGGTTCGTCAAGGTAACCAAGATTGTTGAAATCCACCATTGTCATTCCGTATTGCTGGTCCACCTTTACCCCACCTCCTGTTAGCTTGAACCATTTGCACCGGAACAAAGGGACCCTAAAGGAGGGTCCATAGTCAAGTTCCCATATCTCCTCTATGTAACCATAATATGTGACATTTTGCCCATTCTCGGTTGCTGCATCAAAGCGGACACCACTGTTTTGGTTGGTGCTCTTTTTATCTTGGGCGATCGTGTAAAATGTATTCCCATTTATCTCGTACCCTTGGAAAGTCGTTATAGTCGAAGATGGTGTCTTGGCCAATATGTACAGCTGATCTACAACATGATCGTCATTCATTAAATGTTTTCTCAACCAACTGCCGAAAGTCTCCATGTGGGCCTTCCTAATCCAGGATTCGGGCTTCCCGGGGTTGTCGGAGCGTAAAATATTCTTGTGTTTCTCAAAGTACGGAGCCACCAAGCTGGAATTGGTCGAAGCGTGTGGTGTGCTTCGATCGAGAGAATGGCCGTCCATACATATCGTTGATTTCCTTCCGATCGTGCCTTTTCCACTTAGTCTCCCCTCGTGCCGCGATCGAGGAAGACCAATCGGCTTAAGGTCGGGAACAAAGTCAACACAAAACTCAATTACCTCCTCATTTCCATAGCCCTTGGCGATGCTTCCTTCGGCCTAGCACGGTTACGAACATATTTCTTTAATATTCCCATGAACCTCTCGAAGGGGAACATATTGTGTAGAAATACGGGACCGAGAATGGAAATCTCATCGACTAGGTGAACCGGGAGGTGCGTCATAATATTGAAGAAGGATGGCGGGAACACCAACTCGAACCGACAAGACATTGGATCACATCGTTCCGTAACCGTGGTAGAACTTCTGGATTGATTACCTTCGAGAGATTGCATTGAGGAATGCACATAGCTTCACAATGGCTACTCGAACATTTTCCGGCAGGAGCCCCTCAAAGCAATCGGAAGCAATTGCGTCATAATCACGTGGCAGTCGTGAGACTTCAGGTTTTGGAACTTTTTCTCCGCCATGTTTATTATTCCCTTTATATTGGACGAGAATCCAGACGGGAACTTCATACTGCTCAGGCATTCAAAAAATATGACCTTCTCTTCTTTGGTCGGAGCGTAGGCGGCACGACCTTGAAACCGTTCCGGATGCCGGTCATCGGGGTCTTTCAAACTTTGCTTGGTCTGCCGTGCTTCCTTTGTATCATTTGACTTCCCATACACGCCCAAGAAGCTTAGGAGGTTCACGCAAATATTCTTCGTAACGTGCATCACGTCGATTGCGGAGCGGACTTCTAGGACTTTCCAATATTCTAGCTCCCGAATATAGATTTCTTCTTCCACATGGCTGCGTGCCCGTCGGCTCCCTTGAGAACCGATCGTCCGCCGGGACCCTTTCCAAAGATGACTTTCAAATCCTTGACCATATCAAATACCTCGGCACCGGTGTGTTCCGCAGGCTTCGGCCGGTGATCCGCCTTGCCGTTATAATGCTTGCCTTTCTTTCTTCTTGGATGACCTTTCGGAAGAAATTGACGATGCCCAAGGTACACGTTCTTCTTACAATTTGGCAAATGTACACTTTCGGTCTCATGTAAGCGGTGCGTGCATGCATTGTATCCCTTATTTGACAGTCCCGAAAGGTTACTAAGAGCAGGCCAATCGTTGATGGTTACGAAAAGCAACGCTCGTAGGTCAAATTCCTCTTCTTTGTGCTCATCCCACACACGGACACCGAGTCTGCCCCACAGCTGTAAAAGTTCATCAACTAATGGCCTTAGGTACACATCGATGTCGTTGCTCGGGTTGCTTCGGACCTTGGATGAGCACTAGCATCATAATGAACTTCCGCTTCATGCACAACCAAGGAGGAAGGTTGTAGATGCATAGAGTCACGAGCCAGGTGCTATGGCTGGAGCTCTGCTCGCCAAAAGGATTCATGCCATCCGTACTTAGACCAAATCTTATGTTCCTTGCGTCAGCTGCAAAATCTTTGAACTCTCTGTCGATCTTTCTCCATTGCGTTCCATCTGCGGGGTGTCTCAACTCCCCGTCCGACTTACGGTCCTCTTTGTGCCATCGCAACAACTTGGCATGCTCTTTGTTCCTGAACAGACGTTTCAACCGTGGTATTATAGGAGCATACCACATCACCTTGGCGGGAACCCTCTTCCCGGGTTTCCGGCCCTCAACATCGTCACCGGGGTCATCGCCTCCGATCTTATAACCCAATGTAGTGCATACCGGGCATTCATTCAAATTCTCGTATTCACCGCGGTAGAGGATGCGGTCGTTGATGCATGCATGTATCTTCAGAACCTCTAAACCTAGAGGGCGAGACAACCTTCTTTGCTTCGTACGTACCGGCGGGCAACTCGTTATTCTTTGGAAACATATTCTTCAACATTTTCAGCAAGTTTTCAAATGCCGAGTCAGCTACACCTGCATGTGCCTTCCATTTCAGCAAATCCGGTGTGCAGCCCAGCTTTTTCGAGACCATCATCGCATCCGGGGTACGGCGCCTTCCTGTGATCCTCTAACATGCGATCCAAATTCTCCCTCTCCTTTTCAGTTTCGCGAGCGTCTCCGTGCATCAGCAATGGTCCGACCAAGATCATCAACGGGATCATCACGTGCCTCTTCTTCACCTTCCCCTTCACCTTCCCCTTCACCTTCAGCATCCTCCATGAAAGTATCACCGAAATGAGCAAGATAGCTTTCATCGATGAAATCATCCCCTTCTTCATCTTCTTCCATTATAACCCCTCTTTCTCCATGCTTGGTCCAACAATTATAGCTTGGCATGAAACCGTGCCGAAGCAGGTGTATGTGAACATCTCTTGAGGAAGAGTAACCCTTCTGATTCTTACGGTTAACACATGGACGAGATAACAAAACCCCCCTGCTTGTTCGCATTAGCCACTACGAGGAAATCTTTCAAACCCGTACTCGAACTCGCCGGAGAGTCGGTTACCGTACATCCATTGCCGATTCATCTGCATTATTATAATATAAAATATATAATTAACCATCATGCATTTGTTAAACTAACTAGCTACAAACAATATAATTTAAACAATGAACTACACACATGCATATTTTATCAATGACACATCAAAGGTTCAAGTTGCTAACCGCGATCGAGTAGGAAAAAATAAATGAGAAAGCTCAAGTGTGGCTCCAACACTTCATATCATGTTTGTTTCATGCTCTTGGGGCATTTCATCAAACACCTTATGTGCATAAGAGGAACCAAAAGCAAACCTAACACCCACTTGTGAAGTTTGTGAAGAGAATGGCTCCAAATGGCTAAGTGTTGGCTCGTTGGATGGGTATATATAAGGTAGGGGCTTTAGTCCCGGTTGGCCCAGCCAACCGCGACTAAAGGCCTTCGGGCACTGCTAGTCGCGGTTGGCCCGGCCAACCGCGACTCAAGCCCCCACGTGCACCAGCTGGCCACCGTGCGCCCGGGCCCGGGCCTTTGGTCGCGGTTCGCCTCCCGAACCGCGACTAAAGGTCCCATTAGTCGCGGTTCCTTTAGCTTCGCGACTTATGGTGCTGGACGGAAGCCTGTTTTTCTACCAGTGCTTGGTGCCTTGACCACGATGCGACGACGAGTTCGTCACCGGCTCATTGACATCTGCCATCGATGAACCCTCTTGGTGTCCGGTTCTACAATAGTTGTGCCATCTTCTCTGAAAAAGCACACTAAATCTCACTCTGGCTATTCATAGTGTTGTTATACTACTGCTTCCTAGTGTTGCCAACACATTCTAGCTAGTAGTCCAATTCACTACGGAACCAGTCAAGGTGTCGACGGCCAGAAATCATTGGCACGGGCCAATTTGGCCATCGGCATAGGTTGTGCCGACGGCCACCGTCGGCACCTCGCCGTCAGCACAATATAGCCTCGGCACAGACCCATTTGCCGTCGGCATAGGCTGGCCATCGGCACATCAACTTGTGTCGATGACCAAGCCATTTGCATAGAACTAACGACCGTTTGTGAATTCTGGATCGATTTTTTTCAAAAAAATAATCATTTTTTTCAAAAAATTTAATCTCTCATATGGATAATTTTTAACTCTAACTACACTTGATGTTAAGTCAAATTACACTAATGGTCTAACTTCCCAATTGATCAACCATCCTTACACTACTCCAACTCTAGCACGCTTAACATCTCCATTCCTTCCGGTTGAGCTTCCAAGAAAGAAACGACACTCCGTTGAACTACCATATCAATTATATTAACCCTTACAACATGATATCACACCTCTTTATAATTTTGAATTTTAAACAATTATTTAAATTAACATCAATGATTAAGTAATAATAATCTTTATGCGGAATTCGATTATCAATTTCAATTTTTTAAATATATTAATTCCTAAATTTCTGGCAAAAAACTAAAATCTTCCATCGTGATGACCCATTTGGAATTTTGAGAATCTAAAAAATGGAAATCGGGGAACCTGGTGAATTCGTATGTAACTTTTTCCATGATCATTCTGATATATTATACATTTTTCCGACATTGTATGCAACCAGAAAAGCCATTTTACCGATACATGACGCAATTTGCAAAAAAATGTCGAAATTCATTTTTGTTAAATTCTCTTGCAACTAGGATGGCAGAACACATGACCATCTCGAAGGATTTGTTTTTGAAATTTTTTGTCATTTTCTACCATTCAGTTGAAACTTAAAAAGGCGATCGGGGGGAGGGGCGTGGAGGGGAAAAAATCTGGGCTTGTGCCAACAGCCACCGTCGGCACAAAACTTTTTGTGCTAACGGCTTTGCTGTGCCGACAGCCTTCTTCGCGGCATGTGCCGATGGCCCCGATAAAAAGGTGTCGACACAACATTTGGCCGTTGGCACCTTGACTTTTTCCCCTAGTGATTAGTACGTTTTAAGACGAGGCTTCGTATATCCAATTAGTTAAACTAATGTATGAGAATCACATATCTAATGCAATATCTGTGTGTGACTGCACTGGTTCGTCGTTGCCTTGTTATCATGTCGATGTTCTCCAAACCGTCCGGCGTCCGGCGGTCAAACTCTGGCACTGCGTAGTCGGGTAGTACATACGACGAGCATGTAGTACCACTGTTTTCTGTGTTCCGTATCACAAAGAAAAGTCGGTAACACCGCACATCTCGAGATAACATGATGGCTCACAAAACAAGTCCATCTGAGCTCGGGTCCAAAAACACCCTTTCATATATCTATCTACTATTTAGTGTCACATCTGAATAGATAAATCTTATTCAAATTTCGTGAAACGGAGAGAGTACGTGATATCTTAGCCTTTCTCACATGGGTGCTTTCTAGGATGTCCATGGTGAGATGGAAATCACTCAACTTCTCAATGCGCAGATGTGAAAACAAAGGGGTTTGTTTGGATAAAATGGTTTGGAAGTCTTTTGCCCTGCTTAAGGTTAATTTCTTTTTGCATGGCTTGCAAATCAAAATGGGATTTGGACGGCTGACCGTTTATTGAAGCATGGGTGGCTAAATTGTGGCTTATGCCCCCTTCGTAAGAAATGTTTGGAGATCGTTGACCACCTCTTCGTCCGTTGACGCTACAGAACCCGCATATGGAGCTCCGTCTAGCAATGGTTACAAATTACCGAGCGCAACAAACAAGATTGAGCAAATCTCACCATCTCTGAGTGGTGGGAATTCATGGCGGGAGAGCAAGCAAACAGCAAGGCCATGGATTCTATCAGCCTTCTTGTCTCTTGGGAAGTATGGAATGAGCATAATGATAGGGTATTCCACAACAAGAGCGCCCCTTTACATGTAATTCTTGATAGGATCAAGAGAGAGCCGCGACTTGGGTCATCGCGGGTGCCAAAATATTGGGTGGTATCATGCCAAGAGAGTAATTCATTGTTGTTTCTGTCGCATGTACTATCATGTAAAACTTCTTTTTAATCAATAGATTGGCACAAAAAGCTTTTACCCCCGTTTAAAAAAAACAAAGCGATCCGTAACTTATCACATTTTCTGTAGCCAAGAAGATAGTGGAGTTTATACTAAAAAAAAAATATGAAATTGCTAAAACGCATGGAGTTGAAATTATTTAGAGCGTCACTCACTTTTGTTGAGTTCCAGGCACTTCTTTGCTATTTTTCCTAGTTATGTATTTGTTGAAAACACGGGTTTTCTTTGTGAAATTGCACTTGTCTTCATATTCAATTTTGTTTTTTACTTTTCCTGCTATTTGTTGCAACCGCACCATTCAGTGTGCCATCGCACTAATGTTTGATCATATTTTGTACTTTAAAATTTATCATATAAATATTGTTCTTGTAGTTATTACTACTAGTTTTATGTATTTGCATTTTTTGTGGAATTGCAGAGAAAATTGTGCGAGTGTGTTTTTTATTTGCCCAAATGCACAATTATTGTGGCACGTAGAAGTGACTAAATATGTTGGCAAGTGCATTCAGTGAGCAAGGCTGTTATATCGTTACATGAGTCTTGTGAGTTACCCAATTGTGAAATTCAAATGAGTGATGTATATCCTCATTAAGTTTACCGTGGTTCCCAAAAAAAATTGTAGGTTATTCATCGGACTTTGTATTGGATTTATTTGTGGTTATATCTTTTACTAGCGGATCAGCGGAGTCATTTGGATACTAGATGCACTCAGTTGATGGTGCTCGTACGGGCTATTTTTCAACCAGCGTGGCTAGCAACAAATGCATAGACACTTTTTTGCATGATTGCTTCCGATGTTTGATTCATTGAGACATTGAGTGATCCATGATTTATAAACTCTGAATATTTGAAGTTTCACAATAAAAATGGATGTGCGCATCACTTTGATGCAGAGGTTGGGGCAATACTCCCCTTTCAAAAGAAAACTAAATTTTATGCTCGAGGGAGTTTGTCTTGAATTGCCCCTTCTTTATTCAAATAAAAAAAAGTCTCGGTTTGTTTATTGGGTCCTGGTCTTATCTCTACAAGCCTACAAGGCCCTGGTTCAACGGAACTGCAGAAAGCAGCTAAGCCCAACCCAGTCCATGGGATTGGGACCCCTTTCAGTCAATAGCATAGCAGGCCAGTCTTCAAATTTGAGCCGAGATCTCAGTTATGGCCGCTCAACCAAGTCGACGCATGTGCTACGCTTTTCGGGACTGTTGTACGAGGCTGTATGTAGCCCGGTCCAATGCGTCATTCTGCTGTGAGAAAGGTCATATGCCAAGTGGCAGAGACCACCTGATGGAGTTGTTAAAATTAATTCTGATGGTGCTGTTAATGTCAATGACAATCTGGCAGCTACTGGTGCTGTTGCACGTGAGGGGGTGGTCTTCCGTGGTGCTACGGGTAAGACTTACCGAGGTATGTCTGATCCTTTGACGGTGAAGTCCCTTGCTTTTAGAGATGTTGTTGTGTATGCAAGAAGCAGAGGTTTCACTAATGTTGTTTTTGAAGTTGACTCTGAAGATTTGGTCCGACTTTGAAAAAATAGAGCTAATGATCTTCCAGTAGTCAAGCAGGTCTTAGATGAGATTAGTGAGCTGAGTTTGTTATTTACAAATTTTAGCTCAGTTCATGCTCGTCGCGAGGCTAACCAGGCGGCTCAATCTTGTGCAAAATATATAAGCCTACAGGATGGGTCGTTTTCCTGGGATGCTGAGCCACCTGCTTTTCTAGTTCACAGCTTGGGGCTGATTGTAACTTGGTTTGATTTGTGGGCTGCAAGTTTCTGACGCACTTTTTTCTTTACCAGGGTACCTAAGGGGGCTGAAAGCTTTTTAAGCTTTTAATATATATTAAAAAAAGGTCATATGCCACCGAGCTAATCGAGTGGCCGACTTTGCCACCTCCCGTGCAAAATCTAGCCCGCGCTAGCAGCTCTTTCGAAGTCCAGACTAGGTTGGCAAGTGCAAAATCTAGCCGGCTCGTCACTAGTTTTATCATGTCTGCACTTGACCTGTGAACTTTTTTTTCGAAACGGAGACAAAAGCTTTACCCCATCCATTTATTAAGAAGAAAGTGCTCGATTTTTAGGAAAAAATAGGGCAAAAACCAACAATAACAGTGCCAGAGCACACCCATAACCACACACATTCCGCAAGAAGGGCACACCCAGCCACCCTGGCTACCCACAAAAGCTAAGAAGCTCAAGTCGGCCCATCCCAAACAAATGGCTCATCGTGGAGAGACCGGCAGCTCCGCTTCTGACGACGAGCCTCGGAGAGGAGATGCGCAAGACAAGCGTCGAATAGGACCTTCACCGGACCGCCCCTCGAAGGTCATTGTACACCGCCCGAGGGTGGCTTCGACTTCACAGCAAGAAGAGACCACCACGAAGACATTCGAACACGCTGGAACGGAGCCGACTAACATGACCTTGCCGCAACCAAACCTTGGTCACCACCATCGTCGTTGCCTCTCAAGCCTCCACCCGGAACACCCGCATCTCCGGTTGACGTCCTGCTAACCCAGATGCCTGTGTGTCGAGGCCGCCGGAGGGCACGAAAGGGATCACCAACTTCAAGACGACGCCCTCAAGGGGGAACACGACGAAGAATCGACGCCGTTGTCCGATCCCGCGGGATCTAGGCTTTCACCCGAAGATGTGAACCCGAGGCAGCGAAGGTCGTAGAGCTCCACGACCGCCCCCCAAGAAGGACGGCGACATCCACAGACACCGTGTGGTCAGGCTTTCGCTCGGAGCAAATGAACCACCACACCCTCACGCAGCCGGACAGCGATACGAAGACCGAAAACGCTGCCAGCCCGCACTCCGCAGACACACCTCATGTGCAGAAGCGGCGCCACCACCGCACACAAGCCACCACCTCCACCAGACCAAGGAGCTCCGCGAGCTCCGCTGCCACCACCCGCACCACGCGGGGCTGAAGAGCCGAGTCGCACCATTACTGCCGACCAAGCTCGCCGAGAAGAGCTCCGCGGGCGCCGCCAACCGCCACAGAGAGGGAGCTTCAACGGACGCCAACACAGGGGTCCAAGACCGAGCCGTCGGCCGCAGCAGTGCGAGCTCCCCGGTCCAGCTGCTATGCCGCCCTCGCAGCCACATCGGCCACCATGCCGCCGGCCACAACGCTGGCAGCCACCCATCCCGGGGCCGCCGCCCCGGCGTCCACCTGCCCAAGCAGCAGCTCAAGCAGTTGCAGTTGCGCCAGCCTCGCAGCCCAACACCTCACCCCTGTAGCCGCAGAGCCCCGCCGCCGCCTCTGCCAACCAGAGCCACGCCGTCGGGAAGCACGACCACCGCCGCCATGAAACTCGGGGCCGCCGCCCCGGCGCCCGCAAGCCTGCCACCAGGAACGCGCCGCCACGCCGCCCACGCGGCCGCAACGGCCGAATGCAACACGGCCAAGCCCCAGCCATCCGAGGCCGCCGCCCCGGCCTCCGTCTCTCCCGCGCGAGCCACGGGCAGAGGATCCCCGCCCGCCTTTGGGGACAGGGCCCGCCGCCACCGTGGCAAGGGCCGGCGGCAGCGGCGGCGCAGGTCAGCACCGGTGGAGGTGCGGACCGGCTGCGCTGGGTTGCCCCCGTGACGCTCAGTCGAGCGCCGCGGGAGACCGATCGGTTTTCTCTCTCCTTCGCTCCTGTCTACCTGGAAGTTCACTTGACCTGTGAACTCACCCTGTTGTGAAGGAGAACACGCAAGGCAGCAAAGAAAACAACAGTTCGGATATGGATGAGTCCAGCATAGACCCGCATGTATCCTATAGGCTGTACCGCCGTAGCGGCAGGTGTGCCGTCGCAATCCGGTCGATATTTCTAACGTTTTCGTGTAGCTCCATCGGTGTCCACGGATCCATGGCACACCCCTGTGACACTAGCTGTGATCACTTTGTCTGCGTGGGCGTCAGGGCGTGGCGCAATCCCAGCCTGATCCAGCCGAGCACCATGCTCCCTCACATGTCAAGCTAGCTAGCCTGGCATTCGGCGCATAAGCAGATGAATTCATTCATGTTATCAGTATGTTTATCATGTAGCCTATCTAGCT
Source organism: Lolium rigidum (assembly GCF_022539505.1). NCBI lineage: Eukaryota > Viridiplantae > Streptophyta > Magnoliopsida > Poales > Poaceae > Lolium > Lolium rigidum. Next base: position 362,245,496 of record NC_061508.1, on the reverse strand, counting down.
TGTGTATTTCATTCTTTTGAAGGACCCTGTTTGATACCGGAGGCATGAGGCTTTATCTTTGCGTATCGTTCAAGTTCAAGTCTTCTTTTTTCTAATGAAAAAGGAGGCAAAAGATTTGCCTCAATCTAGTATTAATAGGAAAGAAGTTCAACAAGAAGAAGGATGTGAAATCCTTGAAGTCACAAGATAAACTTACACAGGACAGGTATATTAGTTCAGACTTCCAGAGGGTTTGCGGCAGCTACACAAATCACGTTGGGAGATGGATCCAAGGCTGTGTTCTGGTCAGATCGTTGGTTAAGCGGTCAAATACCAGCAGAGATTGCCCCTGAGCTCTACAAGATTTCCATCAGGAAGAACAGGACAGTTAAGGAGGCATTGGAAAACGAGAGATGGCTGCTTGATCTACGACACCACCTAGATGTTCAACACCTGCCTCAACTGTTCAGGCTGGCTCACTTGATTGACTCGGTTCACCTCACTCAAGAGCCTGATGATATCACTTGGAGGTTTGGAGCCAAGCCTTATTACTCTGCTGGTTCAGCTTACAGGCTGCAATTTCTGGGAGCTGTTGGGACTGACTTCAAGAAGATAATCTGGAAGGGGTGGGCGCCGGCGAGATGCAAGTTCTTCATTTGGACGCTGATGCTTGAACGAATACTTACGGCTGATAAACTGCTGCAAAGAGGATGGGAAAATGACTATTTCTGCCCGTTGTGCAGAAGAAACCTAGAAACTGCATCTCACATCTTCACTGAATGCCCATTCTCTCTCAAGGTTTGGGAGCATATGGCGGTGGCCTTGGGGCTGGACGCTCTAAAGCCCACCAATTGGTTAGATAAGGGGCTGTCCGTTCTGGAATGGTACAGGGGTTTGGTGGGTAGGCAAACAAAGTCCCAGCGGAAAATCATCTTCCCGGCGTCTAACCTAATCTGCTGGGAGATTTGGAAAGAGCGTAATAGACGAATCTTCGAGAAGAAAGAGCTTCCCTTTACGGGGCTCCTGGTTCGCATTAAGGATGAGGCGGATGTTTGGAGACTAGCTGGAGCCCCGATTCCTTTAGTAACCCAGTATGGAGGAACATCCTTTGATCCGGGTTAATCTTTGTATTAGGACGCTCTCCGAGGGTCACGCTTTGTGACCTTCCTCCCTGTAACCTTTTTCCCCTATCGTAATGAAATAGCAGTTCACCTGCTGTCATTCAAAAAAAAAAAAAAAAAAAACTTCCAGAGGGAACGACACCTGATAGACACAGGATGTGCTTTGTAGCTACTACCTCCGTCCCAAGGAATAAGGCGCACGCGTATTCCAAGACAAACTTTGATCATAAAAATTGAGCAACAAAATCTTGCTTATACTATATGTAATTAGTATCGTTGGATTCGTATTGAAAAGCACTTTCTAATGATGTTAATTTCATACAAGCAATCTTTATATATTTAAAGTAATACTTAGTCAAACGAAAAGCACGTAAAACGAGGACGCCTTATTCCTTGAATCGGAGGTAGTACTAGCTAGTGTCATGTAGGGCAGGGGCGAATAGCTAGAGGTGCACGTGCACAACACGAGCCGAGGATCAGGAAAGAATGATGAGGCACGTAGAAAGACGCACGTGGATTCAGGGCATCTCCAGCGGTGCGACACATTTTAATGTCCGCGAGCGTCTGTTTGCGTCGCGTTGCGGATGTTAAAATGACCGTTTTTGTCTGCGCCTCCGTTTGCGTCTGGGAGCTGCTCCACCGGAGCGACGCATTTATTTTTTTTCTTGTTTTTTTCCTCTTCTCCATTTAAACATAGTTCCAAATATTACATATTGAAACATGATTTTACACAAACTAACAGATAGTTTGGAACATGGTTTACACAAACTAACACATAGTTTGAACCATGGTTGACACAAATATAACATTTAAAAAAAAAAGAAACCAGTTGTGTTGATTTCCGTATGTTCGCTGCCAAGAAAGAACATTCGAGGGCACACCCAATCACCCAAACTGGAAAATCTGGCGGGAGGAGACGGTGTCCTTTTGGTTTTACCGAGGAAGAACAGACAGAGACCTCCACTACTGGCTTCGTCTGGCCCGTAACCAGATTCGCTGCAAAGAAAGAACATTCTAAGTTCTAACTATCGGTGTCCGAGCCGGATTCGCCGGTGTGGTAGTGCCTGCGGCGGGCTGTGTCGTCGAACACCTTGACGATCATCTCGTCGTCCCCCTCGTAGAGGAAGGTGAGCTGGCAGCCGGGCTCGAGCGCGAGGTCACGGGCGAACTTGTCCCACCCCGTGCGCAGGTACATCTTGCCCTGCCAGTCGAACAGGACCTCTACGGTCCAGCGGCAGAAGTTGCAGCTGGCCTCCCGTAGCTGCAAATGCACCGGCTCGACGCCATCGACGAACTCGGCGAACTTGTCCGGGAGCCGCTTGATGCCGAGTGGGTCGTCGTCGATGCGGCGGAGGAACTCGAAGCAACGGTCGTCCTGCGAAGACGAGGAGGGCGCAGGCGACGGAGAGCGTGGGGCTGTAGCTGCTCCACCACGGTGGCCCCTTCCCCGGCCCCGGGGGCGCCCAGGGCCGCGGCCTCGACCGCCTCGCCGGCCACCAGGACCGGCCATGGACTTCCTCACGGGTCTGGATGCGTCGCAGGAACACCTAGGCGGCGTTACGGTCGAGCTTTGTGGCGGCTAGGATTGATTTGGAGGAGTGGATGAGGAAGAAGAACGCGCGCCCCCTTTATATAGGCCGGAGGCATGCGGTGGCCGTGGGACGCGTGGCGTCGCCATTAACGTGGTTGGCGGAGGTGGGCTGCGGCCGCTTGGCAGCCGAGGCATTGTCATTAACGTGGCGCAGGCTGCCGAAGCGACGCAGCGGCGCAGTCACTGGCGTGTTTGAGAAGACGCATCGACGCAGAGTCGCTGCCAGGCGGGCCCGATGAAACGTCTGCCAAACGCGAGCGGACACTTTCCGGACGTTCGCGGAGATGCATCCGAGACGCATATTTGGGCCAGGTTTGCGTCTCCGCGGACGGTCCGATCACTTTGCGTCGCCCCGCTAGAGGTGCTGCCAGACGTATTTCCGATCACGACGGACGAAAACGGTCGATGCGTCACGCCGCTGGAGATGCCCTCGTATGGATAGGCATAGCCAACGTATCGCCTGTCTATCGCGTCGTTCCAATGATGTGTTGCCGCTCGTTGTAGCCATTGCGTGCCGTTGCGGGCGCCCGTGTGCTTGATCTAGCGGGACACAGAGTCACAGACAAAGGCCGTGCCGATGATCCAGAATGCTGCGACGCGCCCAACATTAATGGCCTTTGCAGTTCGTTACGGTTTCATGTGCTGCGCGTAGAAGCTACGGTTTTAGGCATCACGCACGTCCACGAGGATTACGCGCACGACCGCTGAGGTGTGCGAGCTTCTATGCAGACGGCGGGCCTCGATTGCCTCCTCAAATCGCAACGGAAATACTACATCCATCCATGATCTATGGCAAAGCTGAATGCTTATATTATTTTTAAAAAGTTAAACTATATTAGGTTGAATTAAATTTTTTACTAAAAATCATTAACATGCAAAATACAAAAATAATATCATTAGATAGATAATGAAACATATTTTCGTATGATATCTATAAAATATTATATTTGTTGATAGATTTTACTAAAATTTGGTCAAACTTACTTGGTTGGATTTTTCAAAAAAAAAATACTCCTAGCTCCATCTGAAAGGTCAAGGCGTAAATTTTCTTGCATAGTAGTTATTAATGGTAATTTTTTCGATAAAGGAAGTTTTATTACTTTGAGAAGCAATTACATCCAGCCTCTGCATAACCAGGATGCACACAGCCGTTTAAGTGTCTGAAGTCACAAGATACTATATAAAACACTAGACGAAATACATATCGAAGCGATGAATCATATAACGCCTAAGGTGAGGGTGGGGCTGCAATCTGTAGACTATGCTGCCACCCATGTAGGAAAAAGTATCCCTCGCCGTAGCCTCCAACCGTGTACAGACCTCCGTAAATAGGTCTCGGTTCTCCACTCGCTGAAGAGGTAACCACGAACGGAGAATACATGTTCATCTGTAGGTGACCTGCAACAAAGAACAATTTTTATCGTTAAAGGTCTTTTCATTTCTATTTAGCCAAAACGCCCAGATAACTGCTAGCGCCCCCACCCTAAGAAGCAACTTAAACCTTGACTCGATACCGTGAAGCCAATTGCCAAAGACATTGGCCACACTAGTCGGGGGATACAGGGTAGACGCTTCTTGGATGACTGACTAAATAGATCTCGCAAAATGGCACTGGAAAAAAAGGTGTTTAGTGGTTTCATCATGATGACAGAAAACACACTGTGGACTTCCGTGCCAATTCCGCTTAACAAGATTGTCTTTGGTACGAATAACTCCTCGGTGAAGATACCATCCAAAAAATTTAAATTTTTAGTGGTATCTTCATCTTCCAAATTTTCTTATTATTATCAACTGGTATATCAGAATGAAGGATCACATTGTATAAAGATTTGACTGAGAAAATGCCATCTACATGAAGATTCCAACTAAATTCGCTCGGTGGCGATAGGTGAATATCTCCCAGTCGGTGAATTAGAGCATTCCATGCTAGTAGACTTTGTCCAAGCAAAACCCATCTGAACGTCACATTCGGGGGTGAGGTAGCCATTACTGTAGCAATGGTACCACCTTTGCGACGAACAATACTATACAAAGCAAGGTATTGTTCGCTTAAGAGAGCATTGTCTAACCAAACATCTTCCCCAAACCGTATATGTACTCCATTCTTAATCGATAAAGTACCATGGCGAAAAAAGACATTTTTTGTCGCCATGAGACCAGCCCAGAAGTGAGAATCCCCAGGTTTCCAAACCATTTGGGATAGCGTCTTCGAGCCAATATACTTTCTCCGAAGAATAGTTTGCCATATCACATCCTCGGTAAGAAGCTTAAAAAATCATTTACCCAGAAGAGCTGAATTCTTGACCTCCAGATCATGAACTCCAAGCGCGCCTTGATCTTTGGGACCACAAACTATACCCCATTTAACCAGTCGATATTTCTTTTTCTCGTTGTCCCCTTGCCAAAAGAATCTGGATCGATAATAATCGAGTTTATGCAGAATTCCTTTCGGTAATAATTGAGTTAATGGTAATTATGCGTGGAAATTATATTCCAAATATGCCCCTAATAAATCTCTCACCTCTAAAGCAAACACGCCGCGATCCTATTCCCCATATTTCTTGACATCAATTTACTATCTTGCAGCACAGATTGTGTCGCCATCTCATGAATGGACTCGCACGCGTCTCCTGGGTCGACGGCACCATAGATCAGTCTGGTAATCGGATTTTGGCCCTCAAATAGGCCGCATCGCCGGCCGATTTTGCTCGCCTCTCCCAGCTCGACGGCCATGCCCCTTCCGCACGAAGAACTCCAGCAGGAAGCAACCATCCTGCAGGAGGAAACCCGGCATGGACCACATCTCTGCGAGATCGGAGCTTCCTTGGTGGCTGGCCGGAGAACCGTAGGTGAGGGCTAGCGGCAGTGGTAGGCACCCATCTAGCTGGAGCGCATCCGGCTTCCTTTTGGGGAGGTAGGAGAGGATGTGTTCCTGACCTCCAGCGGCCAACGCTCGTCGACGATTTTTCTCCAGGTGCGGGGAAGATGAACAAAGGGGAAAAGGATGGGCAGGGTAATTTATGGAGTTTCGCCTCTAAACGCACCATGCGTCTTATGCTTTGATCAAAAATTGAAAAAAATATATATACACCTTAAGCTTTGGGATGGAGGAAGTAAGGCTTAAGATTTAAGATAGAGGTAGTAGTAATAGTAGGAGATGAAACTGCTCTCCTGACAATGATAGGTTTCTTATCCTCAGACATGGACTATGAAACTGTCAGGTGCCGACTTGTAGTCACTTGTCTGCAGAACTGAAGCCTAAATGAAACATAAGGGCATGAGCAATGGTGGCATACACAACTAGTTGCTTCATATAAAAAAGTTGTCAGAAGCAACATGATGAATTTTATCACTCCAATGGAAGCTATAACTTTAGTTAGAAAAAAGAGAGAAGGGACCCCACAAATATGACACTATGTATATATTTCTCTCTTCAAAAAGCATACTTTTAAGGCTTAAGATCCCACTTCCTCAAGAGGAGGCTGCCTCCTTATCCGAACCTACTTTGGATCACCCGAACCTAACTAAAGGTGTGAGGCAGTACCTTTAGGGCAGTGTATTGGGCATGCCCTAAATGGAGTGTAAAGATCTCGTAATGATCGTTTGGAACCCTGTTGCTATAGTCATGCCATTACTAACTTCCTGCCGTCCAATTTACGTCAGTGTTGATTACCGTCACGCTTTCTTACCACATTGTGTATATACCCAAGATTAATAGTTCTCTAATGCTCCACCCTCGATCGTGCGCCCCACTGCATCCCGAATTGTTGATTTCCATAGATTATGCTTTCTTTTCTTATTCTGGAAGCACAGTAAAGTGAGGAGCTTTACGCTGAACTGTCAAACTTTTCTCAAAGCAGTTACCGTTAAAGCGTTGGGTTGCCCTACTAAACGGTCTTAGAAGGAAGTCTCTTCGGTGTGTTGCGAGTCTATCTCCTCTCTTTTAATCATTCGCCTTGTCACGTACTTCGATTCAAATTGACAAGTGGCAGCGCAATAACATCGAAAACTTTTGTCCGAAGATTTTTCTTAGCACATTCATACCAATTACCAACCCAAACCCACACAAAAAAAAACATAAATTTACGATACATTTGAAAAGGGAAACGCTTTCGATTCGGCGACCGATCGCTCAATCGGTCGTCTCGCTCGCTCCCACGCGGCCCCTATATGGGCCTGATTTTTCGGCCCAAAACTGAAGTGTTGTTTTTTTCTTTAAGAAATCTACAATATTGTTTCAGATTGTAACAATTAGATAAAAAATTATTGTAAACTCACACGTATTTGTAAGATTTTTCCCATGACTTTTTTGTTTGAATTATTTTTGATTTTTGGTGTAATTATTTTAGTCATGGATACATTTTTTCGTAGAGATGTTGTATATGTTCGTTAGTTTTGTAACAATTGCGTATATAAGTTAGAGAGAAAGCATATCAGAGATGTTGTAATGTTTACCTGGACGTTTGTCATAAATTATTTTATTGTAATCGCCAATAATTTTTGGTAAAAATAGTTGCTAATTTTTGTTGTAATTGGATATATATAAAATGTGTTATTTTTAACCAAATTTTCACAGCCACGAACACATGCTTTTTGTGGTTATAGCTTTTGATTTTTTATTGTAATTGCTGTCAATTTTTGTTGTAAACCAACCTATAGCAAAACAATTGTTGTTTAACCACTTTTTTATAAGACTATTTGTTTACATTTTTGTAATTTTTTGTTGTAATAGTACATATATTTTGTCAGCGGGGTGAGAGATTTTGTTGTAATACTATGTATGAGACTCGGATCAGTCGTCGAGTGGCAGTTTTATCGTAAACCAGGCCCAAAGAAACATACCCTTTCGGGTTAACTGGAGAAATCTAGTACTACGGGTTAATTATCCAAAAAAACTGGGGGGGCAAAATGCAAATGTTACGATGTGGCTGATTCCAACCGTTAGATGACGATCCGACGACACGGAAGACAACCGATTTTAGAGGTCGCCATCAGACGACCGACGCCCAGCGTTCGCCATTTGAAAACCAAGATTGGCTTGCGCAGGAAGAGGCGGGCAGGCGGGCAAGAAAGGGGACAGGCGCACGCCGAGCCCATGGGTGCTGTGGCAGCGAACGAGTCGCGGCCGAGACAGGGGTACGTGTTAGCAGGTGGATTCGCCTGGGAACCCCTCGTGTACCGGTCGTTTCTGGGAGCGCACGCGGGGCCAGCCCGGCCGTCCGGGTCCACAAAATGTTGGTTCGGCGAGCGCATGTTCGCCACGAAATAAATCAGGCCTGGCCGGACCAGCGTCAGGGATACAGTAGCCGATATCATCAGATCAGATGCACCAACTAATTAATCGGGGTTCCCTCAAAAACTAATTCATCATCACGCTTCAATTTTCTTTCTCTTAACTTGCACAGAACTCACATGTACCTAGGCCCGCTGTAGCGGCGCAGGTGCGCCGTCGCAATCCGTTTTGCTTGTGTTTTCCCGTAGCTCGCTCGACCGCTGTCCGTGCTGCCATGGCACCACCCTGTGATGAGCAGCTTGTCTGGTATCAATCCCAGCCTCATCCAGCCGTGCATGCATGCTCGATCATACGACTGTATATCAACACCATACTGGCTAGCCTGTCATTCGGCGCATAAACAATTGAATTGCTAGCCAATCTTCTTATCCGACCATCTAGCGGATTTCACAATGCTGAGACTTCCCCCAGAGAGAACAGGACACCCCGAAAGCAAATCCAAAGAGGACGACATGATGCAGGGCAGCTGGGGCGAATAGTTGGAGATGTACGTGCGGCAGGAGTGCCGTACACGAATCCAGGATCAGGACGACGGAATGATGAGTACGTACGTAGAAAGACGCATCGGTTGGATAGGCACATAGCCAACGTACCCCCGGCGCGCCCATCCATGGCCGCCAATGATGTGTCGCCGCTTGCCTTATCAGTGCGCGCGCTCATCTGCCGCCGGATCGAGCATTCTACGACGAAGGCGGTAGCGTCGACTGGAGGGAGACAAACACGTGGGTGGATAATGCAATCGTGTGGATTAGTCCCGTGCTAGCTAGTGTCGACATGATCGCGTCTACGACGACACCTGCTTTGTGCTTCGTCGTCTTTCGCGACACTCCCTTGCTTACAAGGCTGGATCATGTGCGCTCCTCGGAATCATTTGTCTTTGGAAAGGAACCATCATTGGTCGAGCTTCCATGTTCGCTCACGGGCCGGCGAGTGAGTTCTACTCCGTACCTAATTAAAAGTTCACGGGCCAGCTCTGCTCGATGCATCGCAAGATTTGCTCGTACGTATCAGTCGAGTGCTCTCATGATTAGTGTGCGTGCGTGGAGGTCAACATTCTCACGGATTGATGCACGAATAAACATCCGACTGGAAATGATAGAATCGTTCCACTTCACTCCCAGTGGGCGCGCGCACAACATCCGACCAAGACCGATATATACATCCATCCACCGCGCGGCAGGGCACCCACGGGCCGAATCGGGCGCGATAGGATCCGCTGCGAGAAGGACGTGCGGTCGACATGCATGGGCTTGAGAGCAACACCGTAGTAGAGTGCATCTTTTAAATGATCGGACAGCAACTTCTTCTTCCTCCTCTCCTCTGCCTATAGGATAATAGAACCTAGTTGTTGTCCGCCACCACTGACAGGATTAATGCGTCAACTCTAGCGGTATTATTGGAACGGAAAATCACACGCGTACGTCTCGACCCATGCCGATCGAAACTGAAACCGCGGGCGCGTTCCACCGGATTTCATTCCGCGCTTCCCACACGCGCTCTTCCATCGCCAATTCATTCGGTGCAACCGCAAGCTCATGAAAGTCCGGCCAGGGATCATCGGGAAACACGACGGGATCAATCAAACGGCGGCCTTCCGATCGACATCCCTGAATGCCGCGACGACGCGCCGGTTATTGATGCCCTTGCAGTCGTTACGGCATTCACGTGCTACTGCTACGTGCACGCGGCTAGGGTTTTAGGCATCACGCACGTCTACGAGGATTGCGCGCGTGAATGCTGGGGGCTGCGCGCTTCTATGAACCGCGGCCGGCGGCACCGGATGCTTCCTGAAATCGCAAACGGAAATAGGTAATGCAAAAGTTACACGTTATAGGTTTCATCTTTTTCACACATGGAACCCGTTCTTAGCATAAAACTACCACTTTCGCGTAAAACGTTCGATTTACTTCTAGTTTACGCTTTGATAAAAGTTACCACCACTTGAGGCTCAAAAATATCTTAATTATTGAGGCTCAAAAATAAAAGTTACCACCCTCGTGCAGGAAAATAGATTCACGCTCATGCATACCAAGCACCCCATACATAAAAAAACAATAATCTAAAGAAGGTTAAAAAATCTGAATCCTTTGGGAAATCAAAGGTGATCAATATTCAAAATTACTTAGATTTTTGGGATTCATAACACCCATGTGCCAAAACTCGTCTCCGTGCAGTGCGTCCTTTTTTTACTATGCAACTGAGGTTTAATAGGTCCCATTTGCCAGCCCAATAAAAAATTAAGATATTTATAAAAAAACCAATATTAGGGGAGGTCATCTCCTTCCTCGTCTCCAGCCAGGCCGAGCGGGTAAGCTCCATCCAAATCCCTCGATCACCTCTTTATTCATCAGCCATTTTGAGCACCGCAACACGACTCCAGCCACCATTCTGAGCGCCGCCATTTGCACCACGATTTCAGCGAGCGACGACATCCACAAGCACTAGCCGTAGGGACGCTCGTTGTTGAGAACGAAGGGTTCATCCGATGGAGGCCAAGGGGCAGTGGCCCCAGCTCATGCCGCCTTGTAACCAAGCGCCGACTAAGGTCACGTCGCGAGCCATGGCGCCCCCTACTAGTTGCACCCTCCTGCTTGCTGGAGCCATGACGGCCATGCATGCCGCACCCTCTTGCTCACTGACACTATGGCCGAGGCGGTCCTGGTGGTCATAGATGTGGATGGCCGTGGGCATGGAGGCACTTCCAGCCCCTCTCACGACCACACCTCGCATGGTTCTGGTGGCCTCCGACCCTCCTTCCTAGAGGTCGCGATTGTCAGGGTTGGGTCACCTGAAGGCAGCGGGGACCACTGCGTCGCTGGAGTACGGCGGCGAACGGGGTCGGCCGATAGTGGTACCATGGAGATCAACCTAAAGTTCGCTTTTTTAGATTTTAAATTATTTTTATTTTCTCCAATTATTTTCATTTTCTTAATTGGGCCGACAAGTGGCACCAGTCCACATCTGCAAGCGAGCTCTAGCGAGTGGGTCCTACCGCTAGATTCGGTGTTAACCCGTGATCAACTTTGTTTTAGTGCACATTGCAAAAAAGGCGGCACTAGAGTGGTAGATTTTTATTGTAAAATCATAATATGATAGTAAATCAAATATTTTATATAAATATGGTAGGTTTATGCTAAGAACTCAAAGACATGGAACCGATCAGCCGCCGACTTGCTGTCATTTGTCTCGAAAAGGCCAGAGAAAACTTAAGTGGAGGTGATCGAGTCAGCATGTGTATATCTGCACACGGCCGTCACTGGTGGAAAAACAGGCTTCGGGTGAGCCCCATAAGTCGCGACGCTGCAGGAACCGCGACTAATGGTACCTTTAGTCGCGGTTCGGGAGGCGAACCGCGACCAAAGGCCTAGGCCCGGGCGCTCGGTGGCCAGCCGGTGCACGTGGGGGGCTTTAGTCGCGGTTGGCCGGGCCAACCGCGACTAAAGCGTGCCGAGAGCCTTTAGTCGCGGTTGGCCAGGCCAACCGCGACTAAAGCCCCTCCCCTATATATACCCACCCAGCAGCCAACACTTAGCCATTTGGTGCCATTCTCTTCACAAGCTTCACAAGTGGGTGTTAGGTTTGCTTTTGGTTCCTCTTATGCACATAAGGTGTTTGATGAAATGCCCCAAGAGCATGAAACAAACATGATATGAAGTGTTGGAGCCACACTTGAGCTTTCTCATTTATTTTTCCTCCTCGATCGCGGTTAGCAACTTGAACCTTTGATGTGTCGTTGATAAAATGTGCATGTGTGTGTAGTTCATTGTTTAATTTATATTGTTTGTAGCTAGTTAGTTTAACAAATGCATGATGGTTAATTATATATTTTATATTATAATAATGCGAGATGAATCGACAATGGATGTACGGTAACCGACTCTCCGGCGAGTTCGGTGCGGGTTTGAAAGATTTCCTCGTAGTGGCCAATGCGAACAAGCGGGGGGTTTTGTTATCTGTCCATGTGTTAAATGTAAGAATCGGAATGGTTACTCTTCCTCAAGAGATGTTCACATGCACACGCTTCGGCACGGTTTCATGCCAAGCTATAATTGTTGGACCAAGCATGGAGAAAGAGGGGTTATAATGGAAGAAGATGAAGAAGGGGATGATTTCATCGATGAAAGCTATCTTGCTCATTTCGGTGATACTTTCATGGAGGATCGCTGAAGGTGAAGGGGAAGGTGAAGGGGAAGGTGAAGAAGAGGCACGTGATGATCCCGTTGATGATCTTGGTCGGACCATTGCTGATGCACGGAGACGACTGCGGCCGAAAAGAGAGGGAGAATTTGGATCGCATGTTAGAGGATCACGGGAAGGCGCTGTACCCCGGATGCGATGATGGTCCGAAAAAGCTGGGCTGCACACCTGGATTTGCTTGAGATGGAAGGCACGAGCGGGTGTAGGCTGACTCGGCATTTGAAAACTTGCTGAAAATGTTGAAGAATATGTTTCCAAAGAATAACGAGTTGCCCGCCACTACGTACGAAGCAAAGAAGGTTGTCCGCCCTCTAGGTTTAGAGGTTACGAAGATACATGCATGCATCAACGACTGCATCCTCTACCGCGGTGAATACGAGAATTTGAATGAATGCCCGGTATGCACCTTGCATTGCGTTATAAGATCGAGGCGATGACCCCGGTGACGATGTTGAGGGCCGGAAACCCGGGAAGAGGGTTCCCGCCAAGGTGATGTGGTATGCTCCTATAATACCACGGTTGAAACGTCCGTTCGGGAACAAAGAGCATGCCAAGTTGTTGCGATGGCACAAAGAGGACCGTAAGTCGGACGGGGAGTTGAGACACCCCGCAGATGGAACGCAATGGAGAAAGATCGACGAGAGAGTTCAAAGATTTTGCAGCTGACGCAAGGAACATAAGATTTGGTCTAAGTACGGATGGCATGAATCCTTTTGGCGAGCGAGCTCCGGCCATAGTACCTGGCCCGTGACTCTATGCATCTACAACCTTCCTCCTTGGTTGTGCATGAAGCGGAAGTTCATTATGATGCCGGTGCTCATCCAAGGTCCGAAGCAACCCGGCAACGACATCGATGTGTACCTAAGGCCATTAGTTGATGAACTTTTACGAGCTGTGGGGCAGACCCGGTGTCCGTGTGTGGGATGAGCACAAAGAAGAGGAATTTGACCTACGAGCGTTGCTTTTCGTAACCATCAACGATTGGCCTGCTCTTAGTAACCTTTCGGGACTGTCAAATAAGGGATACAATGCATGCACGCACTTGCTTACATGAGACCGAAAGTGTACATTTGCCAAATTGTAAGAAGAACGTGTACCTTGGGCATCGTCGATTTCTTCCGAAAGGTCATCCGATAAGAAAGAAAGGCAAGCATTACAACGGCAAGGCGGATCACCGGCCGAAGCCTGCGGAACACACTCGGTGCTGAGGTATTTGATATGGTCAAGGGTTTGAAAGTCATCTTTGGAAAGGGTCCTGGCGGACAATCGGTTCCGAAGGGAGCTGACGGGCACGTAGCCATGTGGAAGAAGAAATCTATATTCGGGAGCTAGAATATTGGAAAGTCCTAGAAGTCCGCTCTGCAATCGACGTGATGCACGTTACGAAGAATATTTGCGTGAACATCCTAAGCTTCTTGGGCGTGTATGGGAAGTCAAATGATACAAAGGAAGCACGGCGGGACCAGCAAAGTTTGAAAGACCACGATGACCTGCATCCGGAACGGTTTCAAGGTCGTGCCGGCTACGCTACGACCAAAGAAGAGAAGGTCATCTTTTTTGAATGCCTGAGCGGTATGAAGGTCCCGTCGGGATTCTCGTCCAATATAAAGGGAATAATAAACATGGCGGAGAAAAAGTTCCAAAACCCGAAGTCTCACGATCGCCACGTGATTATGACGCAATTGCTTCCGATTGCTTTGAGGGGCTCCTGCCGGAAAATGTTCGAGTAGCCATTGTGAAGCTATGTGCATTCCTCAATGCAATCTCTCGAAAGGTAATCAATCCAGAAGTTCTACCACGGTTACGGAACGATGTGATCCAATGTCTTGTCAGTTTCGAGTTGGTGTTTCCGCCATCCTTCTTCAATATTATGACGCACCTCCTGGTTCACCTAGTCGATGAGATTTCCATTCTCGGTCCTGTATTTCTACACAATATATTCCCCTTCGAGAGGTTCATGGGAGTATTAAAGAAATATGTTCGTAACCGTGCTAGGCCAGAAGGAAGCATCGCCAAGGGCTATGGAAATGAGGAGGTAATTGAGTTTTGTGTTGACTTTGTTCCTGACCTTAAGCCGATTGGTCTTCCTCAATCGCGGCACGAGGGGAGACTAAGTGGAAAAGGCACGATCGGAAGGAAATCAATGATATGTATGGACGGCCATTCTCGACCGAAGCACACCACACGGTTCGACCAATTCCAGCTTGGTGGCTCCGTACTTTGAGAAACACAAGAATATTTTACGCTCGGACAACCCTGGGAAGCCTGAATCCTGGATTAGGAAGGCCCACATGGAGACTTTCGGCAGTTGGTTGAGAAAACATTTAATGAGTGACAATAAGGTTGTAGATCAGCTGTACATGTTGGCCAAGACACCATCTTCGACTATAACGACTTTCCAAGGGTACGAGATAAATGGGAATACATTTTACACGATCGCCCAAGATAAAAAGAGCACCAACCAAAACGGTGGTGTCCGCTTTGATGCGGCAACCGAGAATGGGCAAAAGGTCACATATTATGGTTACATAGAGGAGATATGGGAACTTGACTATGGACCCTCCTTTAGGGTCCCTTTGTTCGGTGCAAATGGTTCAAGCTAACGAGGAGGTGGGGTAAAGGTGGACCAGCAATACGGAATGACAATGGTGGATTTCAACAATCTTGGTTATCTTGACGAACCATTCGTCCTAGCGAAAGATGTCGCTCGGGTTTTCTATGTGAAGGACATGAGTAGCAAACCGAGGAAACGGAAAGATAAGAAAACGATCGGTACATCATGCGATGATCCAAAGCGCCACATTGTTCTTTCGGGGAAAAGAAACATCGTGGGAGTGGAGGACAAGACAGACATGTCGGAAGATTATAATATGTTTGCTGAAATTCCGCCCTTCAAAGTGAACACCGACCCAAGCATTAAGTTAAATGATGAGGATGCTCCATGGATACGGCACAATCGTAAGCAAGCGGGGACACAAGGGAAGAAATGATGTGTAATAATTTATTGTACCAAACTTTGTTGAATGAATCATGTGAATTATATTACCAGTGATGTGTTTGGTGTCCATTTTCGAATGATTCAATTGACTCGAGATAGCACTGATGATACATGAAATTTGGAGTGACTAAGTCATACTCCTGCATACATGAAATTTGGAGTGACTAAGTCATACTCCTGCATATAGGAAATTTGGAGTGACTAAGTCATACTCCTGCATACATGAAATTTGGAGTGATTTAGTCATACTCCTGCCTAGGCGTATAATATGCATACTCGTAGTCTTCATAGCCGCCGCCGTTGTGCTCGGTAGTCGTCGCCTTCTAAGTTGCCGGCGTCGTCGTCGCTGCTTGTCGTCGGCTGTCGTCGGGCGGCGCTCGTGGCTCGAAGCGAGGGTAGCGCGGGCGGGGGATATCGCCGGCCGTGATGTAGTCCATGACGCTCTACGAGTCCGGCCGTACCACCATAGCCGACGGCCGGCCTCGTGGAAGTTTCCGGGAGGCGAGACCGTCCTCCTCATACCCGGCGAGCGCCCTCTCACGCCGATTGATGAAGAAGGCGTCCCAAGTATGCTTGGTTATCGGGATGCCGGCGGGGATTCATCCGCTGCTCCGGCGTGAGGTCGAGGTAGTAGTGGTTCGTGATGGCCGCCGGCGCGCGGTACCACGAGGGACGGGAGGGACCGGCACGCCGCCGGCGCTTAGGCTCCGGCCGGCGGGGACGCGGTAGCCGGAGGGCAAGGGTAGTTCGAGGCGCAAAGCTCCTCCACCTGCTGGTAGGTTAGAGTGGGTGCGGTGGAAGCCATGAGAGAGTGATGAGAGATTGTAGAGATGTGATGCTGGCCAAGCCGGGCTACCTATATGTAGTGACAAATGGCGGGAAAAATTGTAGGATAACGTTGCATAGAAAACAAAAATTTTCCTACCGCGAACACGCAATCCAAGCCAAGATGCAATCTAGAAGACGGTAGCAACGAGGGGATGATCAAGACTAACCCTTGAAGAGATTCCAAAACCTATAAGAGTAGGCTCTTATTGCTGCGGTAGACGATCACTTGCCGCTTGCAAAAGCGCGTAGAAGATCTTGATCACGATCGGTTCCGGCGCCACGAACGGGCAGCACCTCCGTACTCGGTCACACGTTCGGTTGTTGATGAAGACGACGTCCACCTCCCCGTTCCGGCGGGCAGCGGAAGTAGTAGCTCCTCTTGAATCCGACAGGCACGACGGCGTGGTGTCGGTGGCGGTGGAGAAGTCCGGCGGAGCTTCGCTAAGCGTGCGGGACGTGGTGGAGGAGAGAGGCCGCTAGGGTTTGGGGAGAGGGGGTGGCCGGCCACTAAAGGGGGCGGCCAAGGTGGAGGCTTTGGTGTGTCCGGCCCCCTCCCCTTGGCTCCTCATTATATAGGTGGAAGCCCCAAGTGTTGGACTACAAGTCTCCGAATAAGACCCGAACCCAAAACCTTCCATATGGTGGGAAACCTAGCCCAACTAGGACTCCCACCCAAAGGTGGGATTTCCACTTCCCATAGGGGGTGGCCGGCCCCCTAAGGGGAGTCCACTTGGGACTCCTCCCCCACTAGGGTTGGCCGGCCATGGAGGTGGAGTCCCATGTGGACTCCACCTTCCTTGGTGGTTTCTTCCGGACTTTTCTAGAACCTTCTAGAACCTTCCATAGAACCTTCCGAATCATTTTAATACACATAAAATGACATCCTATATATGAATCTTATTCTCCGGACTATTCCGGAACTCCTCGTGATGTCCGGGATCTCATCAGGACTCCGAACAAATATTCGAACTCCATTCCATATTCAAGTTCTACTATTTCAACATCCAACTTTAAGTGTGTCACCCTACGGTTCGTGAACTATGCGGACATGGTTGAGTACTCACTCGACCAATAACCAATAGCGGGATCCGGAGATCCATAATGGCTCCCACATATTCAACGATGACTTTAGTGATCGAATGAACCATTCACATATATTACCAATTCCCTTTGTCTCGCGATATTTTACTTGTCCGAGGTTTGATCTTCGGTATCACTCTATACCTTGTTCAACCTCGTCTCTCGACAAGTACTCTTTACTCGTACCGTGGTATGTGGTCTCTTATGAACTCATTCATATGCTTGCAAGACATTAGACGACATTCCACCGAGAGGGCCCGGAGTATATCTATCCGTCATCGGGATGGACAAATCCCACTATTGATCCATATGCCTCAACTCATACTTTCCGGATACTTAATCCCACCTTTATAGCCACCCATTTACGCGGTGGTGTTTGGTGTAATCAAAGTACCTTTCCGGTATAAGTGATTTACATGATCTCATGGTCATAAGGACTAGGTAACTATGAATCGAAAGCTTATAGCAAATAACTTAATGACGAGATCTTATGCTACGCTTAATTGGGTGTGTCCATTACATCATTCATATAATGATATAACCTTGTTATTAATAACATCCAATGTTCATGATTATGAAACTAATCATTCATTAATCAACAAGCTAGTTTAAGAGGCATACTAGGGACTTCTTGTTGTCTACATATCACACATGTACTAATGTTTCGGTTAATACAATTCTAGCATGATATATAAACACTTATCATAAACATAAAGATATAAATAATAACCACTTTATTATTGCCTCTAGGGCATATCTCCTTCGAGTCTCCCACTTGCACTAGAGTCAATAATCTAGTTTACATTTGTAAAGATATAACACCTTGGCCTTCGGTGCTTTATCATGTATTGCTCACGGGAGAGGTTTTTAGTCATCGGATCGACACGCTCGAAACGTATGTATTTTGTAATTCATTTGCGTCTCAACGCATCACTCATTTCCAAATGAGTTGGCATTTAAATATGTTTGATCTTACTGGTGGAACCTTAATTCCACTTGTCCGAAATATGTCACTAATATTGTCACACACAATATAGCTTCAAAGTTACGACTCTGTCGGAACTACACCAAGTTCTCAAAGAACCTCTTGACTTAACATCCTTTGTCATTGTCAAAATAATGACATACTCTGCCTTCTTTTGTAGAATCCGTCACAATATTTAGAACTCTTCTAAATCTAGCATAGGCAACTTCTAGCTCATTGTGCTACCTTTTAAACAACACTTAGTCTAATTTGAGATTGAAATTATATTTTATATGTGACAAAACCAATATCGGTGTAACACCTTACAGCGATTTGTTTGTCATTTCTTCATACAAAAATATATATATATATCCTTAGTTCTTCTAAAGTACTCAAGGATATTCTTACTGTCGTCCAATGATCATCATATGAATCATTCTGGTATATGCTCATAACACTTTATAGCACATGATATCTGATTGTGTACATATTATTCGTGATCTATAATCACTCATGTGTTTTTACTCATTGAGTGTCAGATACACTCAAGTCTTGTTAAACCTTCACATGACAAGAACATTTTCTTAATATTTCTATATTGAACTACTTCAATATCCATCATATGTACTTTGACTTAAACTTATTTATGTGTTTCAATCTATCTTCATAGATTTTGACACTAAATTTGTTTCAATCCATATCCTTTCATTGAAGTTAATTCTCAATGAAACCTTTTTAATCAAGTATATAATTACATCATTTATAACCAACTATATGTCACCTACATAAAGTATTATAAATGTGTCTTAGCGCTCCCACTTAATTTCTTGCAAATGCAAGCTTCTTCATCGTCTCTGATGAAATCAAAAACTCTTTGACTATTTCATCTGGTGAAGATTCCAACTCCGTGATACTTACTTCATCCAATTGAAGCTTGTATACCTATCTAGTATTCCACGGACCAGCAAAACTCTTTGTTGTATCTTGTATACATACTTCTGTTAAGTAGTGTATTTTGCCATCCTACTAGCATATCTCATAAAAGAAATATGTAGTGATTACTAGAATAATCCACATAGACTATAAGCATTGCTACGGAAGATCTAATCTTATCGTATTCAACTCTTTGAACTTTGTCGTAAACAATTTTTTCGATAAGTCAAGCTTTCTTCAAGGATATTTCATCCAAGTCTATCAATTTCATAGATCCATTTACTTTCATAAAGTATTCATCTATCTTGGATTTCATGGCGCATGGCCATTTTAATGGAGTCAGGGCCCATCATAACTTCTTTGTTTTGTAGTTGGTTTATCATTGTTCAAAATCAATCCTTTGTCCACAAATCATTTATTTGATCACAAAGTAAACCATACCTACAAGGTTCAATATGTACTTCGATCTCCATGGCTAAAACACTTTGTAGTCATGAGAGCCATGATCGTCGTGGCCGCTTCAGAAACCAATTCCGATGCTGCGCTACTCTGATCATTATGCTCAGGTTCATAAACCTTATCAAATTATATTGTCCTCCCACTCAAATACTTCACTCGAAACAATTTCTCGGAAATAAGAAATATTGACAAACACTTTTGTCTTTGTCTTGTGGGAAGAATTCCCAATTAAATCTCTGGGATAACCAACAAAGACATTCATCCGATTTTGGTTGACTATTAGGGTTTATACCCATGCCATAACTTGTATGGTGTCATTTCAACGGATCATGATGATGCTCTATTCAGTGTAAAAGCGGTAGTCACTAAAGCATAATCCACAAAAATATAATGGCATCAATATTTTATCTCATCATTGATCCAACAAAGTTTGGATATATCTCTTGGATACTTCATCATCACTATGATACTCCAAGAAACGTAAGTTGTAGAACAATTTCATAACTCTCTTAGATGTTCGCTAAAACTCGTAATTCAAATATTTCCACCATGATCCAATCATAGATATTTGATTTCTATTACGATGATTTCCACTTCATGCTGAAATTTATTTGAATCCTATTCAAATGTTTCAAACTTTTCCTTATTGAATATATCCACATATATACTCAATTCATTGTTTGAAAGTTTTCATGAAGTAGAAGAATCTTCCGCACACAACTATGCCCAGTGAACCACATATATCATTATGTATGTTTTCACTAAGTTAGTTGCCCGTTCAACTCTTTGGCCTATGAACGGTATTTTAATCATTCTCTTTAGAAAAGATTTGCAAGCGCCAAATGATTCAAAAATCAAATGACTCCAAAAATCCATTTGCATGGAGTTCCTTCATGCGTTCCTTTCTAACATGACCTAAATGGCGGTTCCACAAATAAGTGGAATTCAAATCATTTGCCTTATGGCATTTTAGCGTCAGTGTTATGTATGTGTGTTTCACCATTAAGATTTATAATAACTTATCCATCGTTCATGGAGTGATGTCATAATTTGAACAACTCATTGTTTTCATTTGACCAGATCAAAATAACAATTATTAAGTTCTTTATTATAAATTCTAAGGGCTAGATAGAATGCCAACGACGAACATAATAACACTTTATTTTGTTCCAGACGTGTATTCCTATCATATTCCTTGTCAGTCACTTAGGCCATTGCATTCTTGTATTGTGTTGTTTTGTATGACACTTCATACCAACCAATATAGTACTAATACCCAAGAATTTCATTGCGTGACTAAACTAGGAATACATCCATAACATGTATATCATTTATATACACCTGAGCTAGACTTTCTAGTCTTTTCTTTCTTTCTGCCAGAACATCTTTTGCAGTTTCTCTTTTAGCTTTCCTCATTATTCAGAAAAACACTTCAACATCAATAACTTCTAGGTTTGTTGGTCAAATACCAATAACCTTGAGGTTTTTACTTTGAAGTTGATCATCATATGACAAGTGTTCTAGATTTTACTTATTAGTAACTTTGTAATATGATGAACAATTTCACTCATAATTTTATCCATCATATCATGACGACTTTCTGAGACCATGTCTGTACATGCTAGGCTCGTAAAGTTTTAACCTTGGTATTTGCATGTGCAAATCTAGCTTGCACCCATTGTATGCACACGTAGAATCTATCACACCCGATCATCACGTGATGCTTCGAAACTACGAGTCTTAGCAATGGTGCATATTAAGGATGGTCACTTCATGGATATGCGAATATCGTTAGTGCCCCAATAGTTGGAGGATTGTGACGCCTGGCGTCTTCAACCTTCATACATTCCCATAAAACTTATGAGTTTATGTAGTCTCACCAAATTTATATTCTATCATCTTGCAATAAGGTCTTAGATATCACATATATCTCATACCTTGATTATTTCTGAAAACTAAATTTTCAGCTCCTTACTTTTCAAACAAATTTGAACTTCAAGTTTCACGGAGACAAGATAACTTTAGGTACTAATTGAAACCATAGCTCTTTGAATCAATAATGTGAGGTTTACTAAAAGTTTGCAATAGGACTTAATCAATTCTTGATTCTTTAACAATACGGTATCAATCCGTAAAGTTTCTTATCAGATTTTAACAGAATTTCTATCTCAATAATAAGACTAGCGCATAGTAGTAAACGGATGCCAATACTACAAAATTAATTCAAAATACTACCCAGACTATGTTTATGATAATTAGTTCATGTTTTAATCTAATTACTAATGAACTCCCACTTAATACAACATCCCTCATAGTTGTTAAGTGGTACACGATCCAAATCCACTACACCAAAACCGATCATCACG
>NC_061508.1:362030705-362223587 GCF_022539505.1 Lolium rigidum | reverse complement strand
GGGGTGGCCGGCCCCCTAAGGGGAGTCCACTTGGGACTCCTCCCCCACTAGGGTTGGCCGGCCATGGAGGTGGAGTCCCATGTGGACTCCACCTTCCTTGGTGGTTTCTTTCGGACTTTTCTAGAACCTTCTAGAACCTTCCATAGAACCTTCCGCGACATTTTATTTCACATAAAATGACATCCTATATATGAATCTTATTCTCCGGACCATTCCGGAACTCCTCGTGATGTCCGGGATCTCATCAGGGACTCCGAACAAATATTCGAACTCCATTCCATATTCAAGTACTACCATTTCAACATCCAACTTTAAGTGTGTCACCCTACGGTTCGTGAACTATGCGGACATGGTTGAGTACTTACTCCGACCAATAACCAATAGCGGGATCTGGAGATCCATAATGGTTCCCACATATTCAACGATGACTTTAGTGATCGAATGAACCATTTACATACATTACCAATTCCCTTTGTCTCGCGATATTTTACTTGTCCGAGGTTTGATCTTCGGTATCACTCTATACCTTGTTCAACCTCGTATCCTGACAAGTACTCTTTACTCGTACCGTGGTATGTGGTCTCTTATGAACTCATTCATATGCTTGCAAGACATTAGACGACATTCCACCGAGAGGGCCCAGAGTATATCTATCCGTCATCGGGATGGACAAATCCCATTTGTTGATCCATATGCCTCAACTCATACTTTCCGGATACTTAATCCCACCTTTATAGCCACCCATTTACGCAGTGGTGTTTGGTGTAATCAAAGTACCTTTCCGGTATAAGTGATTTACATGATCTCATGGTCATAAGGACTAGGTAACTATGTATCGAAAGCTTATAGCAAATAACTTAATGACGAGATCTTATGCTACGCTTAATTGGGTGTGTCCATTACATCATTCATATAATGATATAACCTTGTTATTAATAACATCCAATGTTCATGATTATGAAACTAATCATCCATTAATCAACAAGCTAGTTTAAGAGGCATACTAGGGACTTCTTGTTTGTCTACATATCACACATGTACTAATGTTTCGGTTAATACAATTATAGCATGATATATAAACATTTATCATAAACATAAAGATATAAATAATAACCACTTTATTATTGCCTCTAGGGCATATCTCCTTCATATTCCTCCTTCACGGTGTAATGGTGACAGTGTGTGCATCGTGTAGTTCTTGGCGTAGGCTATGATCATAATCTCTTGAAGGTTATGGAGTTAATTATTACTATGATAGTATTGATGTGATTTATTCCCCCTTCATAGTGTAAAGGTGACAGTGTGTATGCTATGTTAGTACTCGGTTTAAATTGCAAAGATCTATTATGCTCTAAAGGTTACTTAAATATGAATGCTTGAATGTTGTGGAGCTTGTTAACTCCAGGCATTGAGGTGCTCTTGTAGCCCTACACAACGAATGGTGTTCATTATCAAACAAGAGTATATGTAGCACAAAGGAAGAGAACTTATTTATTTATGTGATCAATGTTGAGAGTGTCCACTAGTGAAAGTATGATCCCTAGGCCTTGTTTCCAAATACGCAATCATCGCTTGTTTCTTGTTTCTTGCATCTTTACTTCCTGCAATATTACTACCATCAACTGCACGCTAGCAAGCACTTTTCTGGCGCCGTTACTACTGCTCATATTCATTCATACCACTTGTATTTCACTATCTCTTCACCGAACTAGTGCACCTATACATCTGACAAGTGTATTAGGTGTGTTGGGGACACAGGAGACTTCTTGTATCGTGATTGCAGGGTTGCTTGAGAGGGATATCTTTGACCTCTTCCTCCCTGAGTTCGATAAACCTTGGGTGATCCACTTAAGGGAAACTTGCTGCTGTTCTACAAACCTCTGCTCTTGGAGGCCCAACACTGTCTACAAGAATAGAAGCACCCGTAGACATCAGTGGGCGCCGTGACCGTGTACCCACTAGGTAGGCCATCCTGCAAATGAGTGTTGGTGGAGCTACTCTGATGACAAGAAGAAAAGAGATGATGCTGAAAAGGGAGCACACCTTGCATCCTATGGGGTTGACACAAATTGGTATGCTGACTCCGGTGCCACTGATCACATTACCAGCGAGTTGAACAAGCTTCTCATCGCCAACAAGTACCATGGGCAAGACAATGTTTGCACTGCTGAAGGTACGGGTATGCACATTAGTCACATTGGTAATTCAATTTTGCGTACCCCTCATGGTTCTTTTGTTCTCAACAATATCCTTCATGTTCCAAATGCATCCAAGAATCTTTTATCCATTCATCGTTTTACTCTTGACAACCATGTGTTTATTGAGTTTCATCCTTTCTTCTTTTTAATCAAGGACCAAGCAACACGAAGAGTTCTGTTTAGAGGCCCCTGTTGGGGTGGTCTCTATCCCCTGGTGCCCATGTTTCATGAGACCGCCAAACACGCCTTCTTCACAATAAAGCCATCATCATCTACATGGCATCGCCGCTTAGGACATCCTTCTTCATTTGTGGTTCAGCAAGTTCTTAGGAGAAATAAAATAGCTTACACCCCAGAGAGCACTCCATATGTTTGTGACTCTTGTCAATTAGCCAAGAGTCATAAGTTGCCATACCATGTTTCCTCTAGTGTCTCTACTGCTCCTTTGGAGCAAGTATTCTCTGATGTATGGGGTCCTGCCCCTCTCTCTGTGGAAAAACATGCATACTATGTTAGCTTTATCGATGATTTTAGTAAATTTACTTGGATATATTTGCTTGAGAAGAGTTCTGATGTTTATCAAGCTTTCCTCAATTATCAGCAATATGTTGAACGCAAGTTTGATAGAAAAATCATTACCATGCAAACTGATTGGGGAGGTGAGTATGAGAAATTAAATGGGTTCTTTCAGAAAGTTGGCATTACTCATCATGTATCATGTCCACATGCTCATCAACAAAA
This sequence comes from Lolium rigidum, assembly GCF_022539505.1. NCBI lineage: Eukaryota > Viridiplantae > Streptophyta > Magnoliopsida > Poales > Poaceae > Lolium > Lolium rigidum. Next base: position 362,220,648 of record NC_061508.1, on the reverse strand, counting down.
TGGTTCTGCTGAGAGAAAACACCGTCATATTGTTGAAGTTGGTCTTGCACTTTGATGTCTACGCACGCTTCTATTCCTGTAGACAGTGTTGGGCCTCCAAGAGCAGAGGTTTGTAGAACAGCAGCAAGTTTCCCTTAAGTGGATCACCCAAGGTTTATCGAACTCAGTGAGGTAGAGGTCAGAGATATCCCTCTCAAGCAACCACCGCAATTAAGATACAAGAAGTCTCTTGTGTCCCCAACACACCTAATACACTTGTCAGATGTATAGGTGCACTAGTTCGGCGAAGCGATAGTGAAATACAAGTAATATGGATGATTATAAGTAGTAATTGCAATCTGAAATAAAAATGGCAGCAAGCGAACATGTAGCGGAACTTGTTGGAAACGGTATTTCAATGCTTAGAAACAAGGCCTAGGGATCATACTTTCACTAGTGGACACTCTCAACAATGATCACATAATTGAATAAATAAATGCTACTCTTAAACACTCTCTTGTTGGATAACAAACACCATTCATTGTGTAGGGCTACAAGAGCACCCTCAAGCCGGAGTAAACAAGCTCCACAACGTCATAAAGGAATCACACACGATCCGCACACTGTCACAGTCACACCGTGGGGAGTGAATCCGGAGTTCATATTAAAGTAACCTCTAGAGTGCATAATAGACCGTTGCAATTTAGACCGAGTACTAACATAGCATACACACTGTCAACAATAGCTATGAAAGGGGGATTAGATCACATCAATACTATCACAGTAATAGTTAACTTCATAATCTACAAGAGATCACAATCATAACCTACGCCAAGTACTACATGATGCACACACTCGTCAACTTTACATCATGGAGGAGGAATAGACTACTTTAATAACATCACTAGAGTAGCACATAGATTAATAGTGATACAAAGCTCATGATCACATAAAGATCACACCATGGAGAGAGAGAGATGAACCACATAGCTACCGGTAGAGCCCTCAGCCTCGGGGGAGAACTACTCCCTCCTCATCATGGGAGACAACAACGGCGATGAAGATGGCGGTGGTGTTGATGGAGATGACTCCGGGGGCAATTCCCCGTCCCGGCGGCGTGCCGGAACAGAGACTTCTGTCCCCGGAAACTCGTCTTCGCGATGGCGGTGGCTACGGAACTCTTCGTGGAATATGACTTGATGTTTTAGGGTTTTCGCGACGGGGAGAATATATAGGCGGAAGGGCGGCCTCGGAGGAGCCAGGGGGTGGCCTCCCCACCTGGTGGCGCGGTGTTATCGCCAGAATTTGACTGCATGGGAGTTGGGCCGTGATGAAGATGGGCTTGGAAGATTTACATCTAAGAGGAGTTTCTGAATCGGCCCTGGGGCTAGAATTTGGGCCAGCGTGCCCGTGTATCTGTAAATAATATTAGATCGTGTCGGTTAGAAGTAAAAGATAGAGTTTGGCTCGTACACGGTCAGTGTACTTCCGAATTAGAAAGTCTACGGACTATAAATATGTATCTAGGGTTATTGAGAAAAGGAGGACAATCACGTTCACAACAAACACAAACCGAGCGCATCGCCACCCCTTATTTCGAGGGTTTCTTCCGGGTAAGCATCATGCTGCCTAGATCGCATCTTGCGATCTAGGCGAGACACGTTTATTCGATTACCTTGTGTTACTCGTCGTTGAAGCATTGTTGATGGCGAGTAGCACTATTTATCGTAGATGTTTTGGGGCTTGCATTGATGCTTTTCTTACACATATTTGCTTAGCAATGTCTGTCCTTCGATATCTAGTCTGTCCTTGCACCTATCCGAGTGTAAGGGCAGCACCTTGCTTGTTCGTAACTTAGTAGATCCGATCTGTTATAGTTGCTCCTTGTTCTTCAAGGATTAGTTTAATATCTGCATGATTAGGCCTTATGCTGGGGTTGGATGATCCGGTAGTGCGTTAGGTGTTGTTTTACCGTTCCTACAAGGGATGTTCCGGGAATTGACTTAATGTTGGTTTTTAGGCCTCTTTTAGGAGTAGTTTCCATCATCTTTCGTATCTGTTAGGCCCAGCTACGCGTAGGATGTTCCGGTTATGCGGTGAAAACCCTAAACTGTCGTAGATTGGTTTAGCTTTGTTTTGATCAAGCAGGATCCCCATGTCATCGTAAATCCAACGTGAACCATGGGGCGATCGGCTCTTTGAGCCGATCCACGAGGCAACTCGAGAGCCGATCGGGCTCGTATTTAATGTTTACGTGTCTACCATGCGGGAGACTAGTCGAAGCAATCCAACACCTTCCTGACCGAGGTCTAGGTCGGGTGGCATGCCCTTGCGGCCGCCTGGACGTGTGCTAGGACTTTGCGGGACGACACGAGGCGCCGGGGCCCACTAAGCGGTCGTGGGAGCCTCCCGGCTCTTCGTGTTGCTTAACCACTTGCTCGCCGGTGAGTTTTGGCCAGGCAACACATTCTGGCACGCCCGGTGGGACACTTTCTACAACAACCACGTCAACATCGGCAGCCAAGATGTCGGACGAACCGATCAAGTACGAGGATCTACCTACAGAACATAAGAAGAAATACGATGAGCTGAAGGCCATCTTCGAAGCCGATCTCATCGGCTCTTTTGAGAAGACCCGCTCGCACGGCATCAGGTTCAAAGGATTCACACCAGAAGGCGCGTTTGAGGGATTAGATCTGTCTCTCCCTTCGGAGGAACGTGCCAGAGCCCTACGCCAGGAAATCAACTATGATGTGGCTCATTCTCTACATCGGCATTCTGAGAGCCTGGTGAATGCGCTTGAGCGAGTTGCGCTTCAGGTGGTGCAAGAAATCATGAAGCATCAGTATTCTCCGTCAGGACCTGCTTTAGGGACTTATCAGGGAGAGATACCATTCCACACCAGGCCACCACTACCATTCGCAATGGCAGCTCCACAGCAACAAGGTTCACCGGCATACGTTGTCTACAAGGTTGGAGGTGACCCTGGCGACTACTAGTTCTTGTATGCGCCGCCCAAGGAGATCCCACATGGATACGTGTGCACATATGTGCCGGACTGCAACAACTGGACGCGCGCGATCCAAACTTCGGCAGGAGGAATTGCCGGAGCAGGAGCGATGGTTACGGCGGGGAGGGAGTTCGGAGCGGATGCTGAGAAACAGGCGTGGCTAACTAAATATGCCACTACAACGAGTCCGGACAGCTCAACCTCTACAGCTCCTACGTGGATCGGATCGGCGCAATCCTGAGAGATCAGTTCGGTATCCTGCCGAAGAAGAAAACAATCGGCTATTCCAAGCCGTATCCCAATGAGTATGACCTAATCCCGCTGCCACCTAAGTATCGGCTCCCTGACTTCACAAAATTCAGTGGATCGGAAGGGTCTAGCTCCATCGAGCACGTGAGCCGATACTTGGCACAGGCTGGGCATGGTTTCGACATCGAGAACCCCTACGTGTGAGGTTCTTTGCCCAATCTCTCACGGGTCCAGCCTTTGGGTGGTACACCTCGCTACCCCCAAATTCAGTTCGGACATGGAAGCAGCTGGAAGAAGCGGTTTCACATACAATATCATTCGAAGCTACCGAAGCGGGCATTGCCGATCGACGCGGGTTCGGCAAAGGCGAGGAGAGACGGTGTCCGAATACATTCAATGTTTCGGAGCTGTCAAGAACCGATGTTATTCGGTTCATTTATCTGAGAAAGAAGCAGTCGAGCTGGCCGTGGCAGGCCTCGTAGCGCCACTCAAGGATCTGACGTTCCAAGTGGAGTACAATTCGTTGGCGCACATGGTCCAGAGACTAACGTCGTATGAACAGCGCCACCCAGAGTTGTACCAAGATAAGTTCAAACGCACGATAGGCCTGGTCGACGCTGAGGAGGATGAAGACCTTGCGGAAGATCAGGAAGTCGCCGTGGCTGAATGGACTCGGACGGCAGTTCCCGTGTCCTGCAAATGGGTGAAACAACCAGGGCCTCCAAAAGGGTTTGACTTTGATTTAAGCAAAACTGAGCAGATTTTTGATTTGCTGCTGAAGGAGAAACGGCTGAAGTTACCCGAAGGCCACAAAATTCCTACGTCACAAGAGATGAATGGTAGGCCATACTGCAAATGGCATTACACGTTCACCCACGCCACCAACGACTGCAAAGTGTTGCGCGCACAGATTCAAATGGCGAAAGAGTCAGGCCGATTAATCTTCGGACAATTTGCCATGAAAGTAGACACACATCCGTTTCACTGGCGTCAACATGGTGGATCTCGGTCACTCCATAAGATGTGAGCCGGAGTTTCTCTTTTGATGTCAACATGGCAGGGCTTGGTAACCGCCATGACAAGGATAAAGCAGAAAGCAGTCACTCCCGTGGCAAGAAGAAAGAGGAGGCCGATCCACGCGACCGGCCCCAACATGATAACAGACGGTACCTGACAGAAGAAGAAGTGAGAAGCGTGCGGTATCGACGACCACTCTTCACGCATCTCCTTAACAAATATGAGCAGCAGTATGACCGACGTCGGCGCTACGACGTGGATGACGAAAGATATCGTCGGTACGATGCGGATGACGGGAGGTATCGTCGATATGATAGAGACGATGAAGAGTACGAGCGTCACGCTAGAGGAAACTCAAGAGAGCAAGAAGACACGGATAGGCATTGGAGCTGTCCTTTCTTTAAAGGCTAGCTGGGACTCAGGAATGAGCCGATTGCCTACAATCGAGAACTGCCCAGAATGTAGACCGCAAAGGAAGGGAACAAAGGAAGTTTCAGTGTTCAAACGTCTAGGGCCTCTCCCACCTCAGAACAAACGAGCTGAGTCGTCTCAAGATGAAGACTTCGAGAAGTCAGATGAAGAAGAAGATAGGTACCATCGGCCAAGGTGGTGCCCTGATGGACTCAGCCATTCTCAGAAGCGTAGGGTGCAGCGGCTACGAAACACTGGAGGAAGCCGAAGCACAGTACCTGTACACGTTGAGGAAGGCACGGCCCGATCTGGCCGTGAAAATTCAGCAAACGTTGGAGTCAGAGATGCGCCCACTAAAGAAAGTGTGGCGCCCTAAACAGACAAAAGCCTATGCAGAGACATCGGCTGATACAAACATGGTGTTCATACTCCTGTCAGAGTTTTGTGCTCCAAACGACGAGGAAGTATCGGTGGCTCAACTCGACTGCGGTCCACGGCCAGTGATCTTTGAGAAGCCACGAGAAAGGAGCTACAGGCATTTGAAAGCTCTATACCTAAAAGGTTATATCGATGGGCAGCCTGTCAGCAAGATGTTGGTTGACACGGGAGCGGCAGTCAACATAATGCCGTATTCCATGCTACGACGTTTGGGACACTCCAATGACGATCTGATCAAGACCAACGTCACGTTAAGCGATTTCAACGGCCAAGCATCAGAAGCAAAAGGTGTTCTGAATGTAGATCTGACCATAGGCCGAAAAACCATACCCACCTCGTTCTTCATCGTCGACAGCAAGAGCAATTACGCTGTCTCGCTTGGAAGGGATTGGATTCACGCTAACTGTTGCATTCCATCAACAATGCACCAATGCATCATACAGTGGGATGGAGATGACGTGGAGGTAGTTCAGGCGGATGACTCAATCGAGATCTCACTAGCTGCCATGAATATTTGGGATGCAAACGACCAAGAGCCGCTCTCTGGAATCAGTTTGGACGGCTGTGAGCGCATCGAAGCTTCAAAAAACGGGGTGAGGCTGGTCTTATCCACCGGCCTGACAGAGTAACAAGATCTAAATCAGTAGGTATACGCACTGTTCAAAAAATCGTCCGATTCAACGATTAATCGCCTGATTAATCCCTATTCAGTGGTCACCGATTAGCCGATAAATTCATTTATCGTCCGATTAACTCATTTATCGCCCGATTAATCGTCCGATTTGCCTATTAATCGCTAATCGTCAGCCGACCGAGTTGAACCCGATAAGCGATTTTCTCAACATTGGGTATACGTGGCAAGGCCGATCCCTGCGATCGGCCCCAAAAAATAAAAAGCCAGAATCTCCTCTCGAGCATGTCACGTAGCCATAATGAAGCGCCAAGAAGTTGTAAACCCTCATCAAGCATAGCAATGAAAAAGGAGGCCGATTCTAGCAATCGGCCAAAATTATCCTCAAACATGCATTTTGCCTGTGTTCAGCATTGATCTAAGAAAGGATGCCTGAAGAGCCGATATCTTCAATTCCTTTGAAAAAATCGGCTCGGGGGGCACTTAAACGGATAAGACACGAGGTTACGAAGTATGAAGTGGCTTTCAATGGCCAGCAACTCAAGATATATTCCTCGAAGATGATGAACATTGGAATACTGGGGGCCGATGCATAAGTAGATCGGCCGGAAAAAATATAAATTTTAAGCACAGCCGATGTACAGCCATCGACTCTAGAATAAAAAGCCGATGCACAACCATCGACTCTAGAATTACACGCACAAACTGCCACATGCGCAGGCCCTACTGAAGGAAAATTTCTAAGGCGCGGAGTGCACCAGCACGGACGTGATCCACCTCTGCGATTTCGGCCTTGTCGTCATCATCCTTACTGTCACCGGTTGCTTGTTCAAGGCACGTATCTACTGCCAAGTCAGTTTTCGGTTCAGCCTTGAGGCCTTACTGCTTCCCGTTGGGAGCGAGCAATGGAAGCTTCCTTGTCACGGATGAGCTCTTTGGTGACCCGCACCTTTTCTTCGAGATCCTCCGGCTCCTTTCGCAAGATCTCAAGCTCAGCGGTCTTGACAGAGGTGTCGATCTTAGCATCCAAAGCTGCCTTTTTCTCGTTAAGCCGTTGACATTTGTCTGCAATATCGGCTTTCAGCGGGAGCTGGGTGTGGCGTAAGTCGATTCTCTGACGAGCCAACTGCACCCTTGATCTGAAAGCAGACAATGTCACGACTGGCCAGAGCTTCAACTGCAGCGTTACTAGGACGTGAGGCTGGATTCCTTCAAGAATGTTCTTCACCTCCTCAGAATTTTCGACTAATGTCTCAATGGGTGAAGAAAGCAGAGCTTTGAGGCGTTGGAGTTGGTGAGCGATGACGCTGGGGCTCGGTGCATCACGTGCTGTGGGGTGGGCCGGCTCGATAGATTCAGGATCGAACGACAGCAAGCCTGAGAGATCACAGCCACGACAAACAACAAAAGCGAGTATAAGTCGCGAGATCAGGGTAAAGGCAAGCCCAACAAAGGGAGCGTACCTCTCCTATGACCATGGGAACAGCCGATGATGAAGCAATCGGCTGTGGCGTCTCTGCCTGGGGTTTGGCCAAGGTGGAAACTTGGTCGATGTCACCTTTAGAGGTTGTTACCTCCAGAGTTGTGGAGGGTATCAGAACTTCCTCGACATCCCCACTTGGAAGTTTCATCGATCTGCAAAAAGATGGTGAGCCGATCCGAGCGAGCAAAGCATAAGAACTAAGCTAGGAGGAGTTGGAGAGCCGTTACATTTGAAACTTCTTGGTTCGAGGAAGGGGTTTGCTGACCCTTCCGAGCCCTCTTGGTGCATTGACTCTTGGTGCGTAAGCTTCCTTGCCCTGTTTTGATAGGAGCTTGAAGGGTAGCAGGTTCAGGGGCTGACCTTTTCTTGGAAGCCGATGGTGGCACATCTGGCTGTTTTTGCGTGGTGGTGTCCTCAGAGGTGCCCGAGCTTGAGCCTCGTCGGCTGGACTGCGTCTCCTCGCTGGTATTGTCTTCAGTGGAGGTGTGCAGGAGCAGGATTAATGGACACTGACATGCTATAAAAGCCTAGAAGGATGAATGGAACAAGATGGGGTATATGATAGCTTACGTTTAAGCTTTACGGAGGCTGGCGCGGGGTTTTTACCCTTCAAAGTTTTCCTGGCAGCTACTTTTCTCCTCTGTCGTTCTCGCCACGGCGAGGCTCGGGGGCAGCTGGCCCTGAAGAATCTTTACTCTTGGGAGCCGATTTTATTGGAATCGGCTGGCTCTGCATCACAACCTTTTTAAAAGATGGTGAGTTCTTGCAAAAGAGGACCACTGGAGCTGGTGGGAGGAATTTGAAGGGGGATCCATCATCATTGACGAGCTCCGGGCCATCTTGTTGCTGCAAAGAAACGGAGCGGGGTTATAAAGCATCACTGGAAACTATCGCAAGGATTTGCAAGCAAGTGGTACCTGTTCGCGAAGTATCGGCTTCGGCGTCAAGTTGTTTCGAGCAACGGTCCTAGGGCTCTCTCGAAGGCATGGGTTTTCCACATTGTCCACCAGATCTCAAAGTCATCAGTCGAAGAGATGAAGGATAGATTGTGAGGGATTGGGATGACTAGAGCATCAAAAAAGGAGTAACATCTTTGACCGGTGATAACATCAGGCAAGTCAGCCCTGCTCTCAGTTAGATGGTGGAGAAAGAGGTAAGGAGACACTTGCCCAAGACCGAATTGCCGGCCTACTACGACCGGCTGGTAAGATTCATAACCAGGTTTTATGATCCTGTTTGAGGTGCTCATGCCAACTGGGAGGAAGCAGGGGCGGATCATGATGGAATATAACTGCCGAGTGCTATCGTCATCGGCAAAGCTGTCTAACCTGAAGGAGACTGGGTTTTCAAAATTTTCAGACTCCTGATAGGGAAAGAAGAGAGGGTCATCCGGGCCCTGGTAAAAGTTACGAACCATCCCGATGCTTCCTTGGGGTTCGGTTTGTTGCCTGGAAGAGCTGTACAAGGCTTGGCCGTAGGCTGGTACGAGCGGATTGGCTTCCCGTTGGTGTTTGGAAAGGTGCAGGTAGCCAAAAGTGGGAAGCTATGGATATGGTTCTGGAAGTACAGTTGAGCCCATAACTGAATAAACCACCAGGGGCCTCCTGTTTTAACTGTCTTTTGGGAGAATAGTTTAACGGACATCAGTTGGAGGTATCGATAGACTTCTCCCAGAAACAGCTTGCCAATGCCAAGTTGGGTGCCTTTGGCAAGTTCATATGCCAAAGAGAGATAGTTCTTGGTGGGAGCGAGGGAAGGGCCACAGAATATGAAATGCTCCAACCAGAAGTTCAAGAAGGCCATGTGTTCTTTCTCGGTTACAGGGCCCTTGGTTTTCATGTGGCGTCTAAGATAGGCACCCCAGTTAGTGCACTCTTCCTTAGAGGAGAGTTTGAATGGCACCTTTGGCAGCATGAAAGCAGAGGGTCGGGAGATGAAATGTCTAGGCCGGTGATCATGGCCACGTCCGGCAAGGTTGGCATCATGGGGCCATGGCCAAACATGAAGCGGTTTAGCGCGTCGGACCAAAAGTAGCCGATGGTTTTCGAGGAGATTTTCATGTTTCTCAAGGGGAGACAATGACAAAGACGAGCATCGGCTATTCCTATGGTTTCCCATTTGGCTTGGTGAGTTTTGGCTACTCTATTGTACCAAGAAACCCGGTCCTCGGGAGGGTTAGGCCGGGCTCGTAGCGGTCGGCCCGGGAGGTTAGATCCGGGGTTTGGTTCACGAAGGGAATCCTATTGGCCTCGGAGGAAATCAAATTGGATGGATTTTCGGTGGAACGGGGACCAAGGCGAGAGGAATTTGGAAGAGAAGGATGCGGCGAGAAGAATGTCGAAACCTAAAATTAATGATGAGACCATGCATTAATTCAGGAGTTTTGCCGTTAAATCTAACATTACGCTCAGGTGACTTGGAGCGGTTAAGGATTACCTTCAGGCCAGAGACCGTGGCGTTGGCGCTGGATGATTCCACCATTGGGTTCGCTGCGGAGTTTGGATTTGCGTGTCCAAGATCTAGGGTTCGCGCGACTGCGGTCTGGACCTATTCGATTGGAAATTTGGGGATCTGAATTTGAGCAAGGTTTGCAGGTTACCGTTTGAGGGGGTGACTAAATTGACCTATCTCGTAAGTTATCGTGAGGGACCGATGCGTTGCCATCGGCTCATTGAGCATTGACCAAGTTGACAATCGGCAAAGTCAGTGTGAGGGGAAATCGGCTAAATTCGCATAAAGGAAATCGGCAAAATCAAATTAAAGGAAATTCTTCATTGATAATGGGGTTTCTTACATAAAGAGCTGATTGCTCTCAAAAGGAAGTACCAGGGGATACATTGCCCCATCTACTACTATTGGTCCTATGCTAAGGATCCTATCTACGGGCCGTCGCTGCCCTCGTCGTCGCCGTCGTCGCCGCTGTCGGCGCTACTCCCGGCTGGCTCGTCGTCGCTGCTGCTGCGGCCGCCGGCGGGGCCCTCGTTGTCCTCGTCCTCCTCGTCAGCGTCATCGTCGCTGTCGAAGTCGCTGAGGTTCCCCGGCCAGGGGCAGAAGCGCTTGGCCGGCGGCTCATCGGAGGAGGTGTCGTCCTCTTCCTCCTCCTCCTCCTTCTCCTCCTCGGAGGAGGTGAAGTCGTCCCAGGAGAAGCGATCGTCATCGCTCTCCTCCTCCGATTCCCCGTCGGCGAGGAAGCGGAGGTCACTCTCCCTGTCGGTCGAGGACTTGTCGTCCTCAGACCAGACGGAGAAGTCGTGGCTGGACTCGTCCCCGTCTTCTATGGCGCGACGAATGTGGGCCTCGTGGGCCTCCTCCGGGTCCCACTCCGGCGTCGGCTCGCGGGAGGGGGAGGACTGGAGGGAAAGACCCGACGAGGCAGAGGAGGAAGAAGACATGGTGGCAGAGGAGGGCTTTTGGAGTGCTAATGCGAAGGGGATGAAGAAGTGAACTGCAAGATGAGGTTAAAATAGAGGCGATATGGTGGAGATGATTCAATGCTGCAGCGGTTCCCGAGGATGTGGTGCCAAAACCGTCAAATCGTGCGGAGAAGTTGAGAAGGCAAGGCATCATGATGAAGGGATACCGTGGTGGTTACTGTTACGCCCGATTTGACACGACGAAGAAAAGGAAAAACGAGTGGTTTTGGAATTACTATTGCCAAAACCAGGGGGCATGTGTTATCGCCGAATTTGACTGCATGGGAGTTGGGCCGTGATGAAGATGGGCTTGGAAGATTTACATCTAAGAGGAGTTTCGAATCGGCCACGGGGCTAGAATTTGGGCCAGCGTGCCCGTGTATCTGTAAATAATATTAGATCGTGTCGGTTAGAAGTAAAAGATAGAGTTTGGCTCGTACACGGTCAGGTGTACTTCCGAATTAGAAAGTCTACGGACTATAAATATGTATCTATGGTTATTGAGAAAAGGAGGACAATCACGTTCACAACAAACACAAACCAGGCGCATCGCCACCCCTTATTTCGAGGGTTTCTTCCGGGTAAGCATCATGCTGCCTAGATCGCATCTTGCGATCTAGGCAGTACACGTTTATTCGATTACCTTGTGTTACTCGTGCTGAAGCATTGTTGATGGCGAGTAGCACTATTTATCGTAGATGTTTTGGGGCTTGCATTGATGCTTTTCTTACACATATTTGCTTAGCAATGCTGTCCTTCGATATCTAGCTGTCCTTGCACCTATCCAGGTGTAAGGGCAGCACCTTGCTTGTTCGTAACTTAGCAGATCCGATCTGTTATAGTTGCTCCTTGTTCTTCAAGGATTAGTTTAATATCTGCATGATTAGGCCTTATGCTGGGGTTGGATGATCCGGTAGTGCGTTAGGTGTTGTTTTACCGTTCCTACAAGGGATGTTCCAGGAATTGACTTAATGTTGGTTTTTAGGCCTCTTTTAGGAGTAGTTTCCATCATCTTTCGTATCTGTTAGGCCCAGCTACGTGTAGGATGTTCCGGTTATGCGGTGAAAACCCTAAACTGTCGTAGATTGGTTTAGCTTTGTTTTGATCAAGCAGGATCCCCATGTCATCGTAAATCCAACGTGAACCATGGGGCGATCGGCTCTTTGAGCCGATCCACGAGGCAACCCGAGAGCCGATCGGGCTCGTATTTAATGTTTACGTGTCTACCATGCAGGAGACTAGTCGAAGCAATCCAACACCTTCCTGACCAGGTCTAGGTCAGGTGGCATGCCCTTGCAGCCGCCTGGACGTGTGCTAGGACTTTGCGGGACGACGCGAGGCGCCAGGGCCCACTAAGCGGTTGTGGGAGCCTCCCGGCTCTTCGTGTTGCTTAACCACTGCTCGCCGGTGAGTTTTGGCAGGCAACACGCGGCCAGGGCTGGGCCCGTGGCCCCCCTGCTGGCCGCCTCCGACTCTCCTTCGATGTTCTGGAACCCTCCGTGGAAAATAGGACCGTGGGCTTTTGTTTCGTCCAATTCCGAGAATATTTCCTGTGTAGGATTTCTGAAACCAAAAACTGCAGAAAACAGGAACTGGCGCTTCGGCATCTTGTTAATAAGTTAGTACCGGAAAATGCATCAATATGATATAAAGTATGAATAAATCATGTAGGTATTGTCATAAAACTAGCATGGAACATAAGAAATTATAGATATGTTTGAGACGTATCACACTTCTTGCAAATGCTTCCATGCCCTTGAAGTTTCGGGATGAGGCTTTTATCACTGCCACCTTTCTGATCAACTTACTTCCTAGCAAAGTCTTGAATTTTGATACTCCCACTGAACGCCTTCTTCACATTACACCAAACTATGATGCCCTTCGAACTTTTGGCTGTGCTTGTTGGCCCAATCTTCTCCCTTACAATAAGCGCAAACTTACTTTCCGTTCCAAGCGATGTGTTTTGCTTGGGTACAGTCCTCTTCACAAGGGTCTTAAGTGTCTTGATATCTCGACTGGAAGAATCTATGTCTCTCGCGATGTTGTGTTTGATGAAAATGTTTTCCCTTTTGCCTCCCTTCATCCAAATGCCGGTGCTCTTCTCAAACAACAAATTTTACTTCTACTAGAGGGTACACAAAATATTGATAACCATGTGCCTGTTATTGTGCCTATTACTGATGTGCAACAGGTTGTTGAAGTAGCAGAAACAAGTGTCGGTCAAAATGCTCCTTCAAACAACCCAGAATCCTCTTTTGAATTTTCTGCATAAGAAGACGAAACAGGCGCTGATCCCCATGTTGATCATGTCCGACATTCCCCTGGGCATCAGGATCCCCAGGCTGCTCCGTCTGGGCGCGCCGATCCCGAGCTAGGCGGGCGCGCGTGGACGCCACACGCCCTTGTCCAGTCCCGAGGCAGATTCCCGCGGGCCATCTCCACCCACGCGGTCGTCGTCCCCTTCTCCCGAGGCGGGAGCGCGTGGCGACAGCGCGTCTCCTCCGCCTTCTCCTGGCTCCGCTAGTGGCAGTCCTCCACGTGGTGCAGCAACCGACAGCGCCAGCAGCGAGCGCAGGGATGTTGACAGCAGCAGCAGTTCTCTGTCCCCTGCTTCTGGATCGTCTGTGGCTGGGAGTGGTGGGGGCGAAAATGTTGCTGAAGAAGAATTGGTTGAAGAGAATAACAATGACAATGATGATGATGCTACTAGTATCTCAAGATCAAATATACCTGATCCACTGGTACAGAATGTTGCGGTGCAGAATGTTGGTGTTCGTACACGTCTACAGAAAGGTATACACAATCCAAAGAAATATACTGATGGAACTGTTCGATATGGTATGTTCTCCTCTACAGGTGAACCATGCACACATGAGGAAGCTCTGAATGATGCAAGGTGGTCTCAAGCTATGCAAGAAGAGTATGATGCTCTAATTGCAAACAAAACTTGGCATCTTGTTCCTCCTAACAGAAGCAGAAACTTAATTGATTACAAGTGGGTGTATCACATAAAGAAGAAAGCATATGGGGCTATTGACAGATACAAGGCAAGACTAGTTGCAAAAAGTTTTAAGCAAAGATATGGTATTGATTATGAGGATACCTTTAGTCCTGTGGTTAATATTGCTACTATCAGAATTGTTCTGTCTATCTCTATATCTCGAGGTTGGAGTCTACGGCAGCTAGATGTCAAGAACGCGTTTCTTCATGGTGTTCTGGAAGAGGAAGTTTATATGCGACAACTGATGCGTGCAGTTAACACACGTCCGTTGGGAACCCCAAGAGGAAGGTGTGATGCGTACAGTAGCAAGTTTTCCCTCGGAAAGAAACCAAGGTTTATCGAACCAGTAGGAGTCAAGGATCACGTGAAGGTCATTGGTGACGGAGTGTAGTGCGGCGCAACACCAGGGATTCCGGCGCCAACGTGGAACCTGCACAACATAATCAAAGTACTTTGCCCCAACGTAACAGTGAGGTTGTCAATCTCACCGGCTTGCTTTGTAAACAAAGGATTAGATGTATAGTGTGGATGATGATGTTTGTTTGCGAAGAACGAGTAAAGAACAATTGCGGTAGATTGTATTTCAGATGTACGAGAATGGACCGGGGTCCACGAGTTCACTAGTGGTGTCTCTCCCATAAGATAAATAGCATGTTGGGTGAACAAATTACAGTTGGGCAATTGACAAATAAAGAAGGCATAACAATGCACATACATATATCATGATGAGTACTATGAGATTTAATCAGGGCATTACGACAAAGTACATAGACCGCTATCCAGCATGCATCTATGCCTAAAAAGTCCACTTTCAGGTTATCATCCGAACCCCTTCCGGTATTAAGTTGCAAACAACAGACAATTGCATTAAGTATGGTGCGTAATGTAATCAACACAAATATCCTTAGACAAAGCGTTGATGTTTTATCCCTAGTGGCAACAGCACATCCACAACCTTAGAACTTTCTGTCACTGCCCCAGATTCAATGGAGGCATGAACCCACTATCGAGCATAAATACTCCCTCTTGGAGTTACAAGTATCAACTTGGCCAGAGCCTCTACTAGCAACGGAGAGCATGCAAGAACATAAACAACATATATGATAGATTAATAATCAACTTGACATAGTATTCAATATTCATCGGATCCCAACAAACACAACATGTAGCATTACAAATAGATGATCTTGATCATGATAGGCAGCTCACAAGATCTAACATGATAGCACAATGAGGAGAAGACAACCATCTAGCTACTGCTATGGACCCATAGTCCAGGGGTGAATTACTCACACATCGACCCGGAGGCGATCATGGCGATGAAGAGACCTCCGGGAGATGATTCCCCTCTCCGGCAGGGTGCCGGAGGCGATCTCCGGAATCCCCCGAGATGGGATTGGTGGTGGCGGCGTCTCTGGAAGGTTTTCCGTATCGTGGCTCTCGGTACATAGGGTTTCGCGATGAAGGTTTTAAGTAGGCGGAAGGGCGGAGTCGGAGGAGTCACGGGGGCCCCACACGCTAGGGCCGCGCGGGCCCCCCTTAGGCCGCGCCGCCCTAGTGTGGCGGCGCCCCGTGGCCCCACTTCGTTTCTCCCTCGGTCTTCTGGAAGCTTCATGGAAAAATAATCCCCTGGGCGTTGATTTCGTCCAATTCCGAGAATATTTCCTTTGTAGGATTTCGAAACCAAAAACAGCGAGAAAACAAGCAATCGGCTCTTCGGCATCTCGTCAATAGGTTAGTGCCGCAAAATGCATAATAATGACATATAATGTGTCTAAAACATGTGAGTATCATCATAAAAGTAGCATGGAACATAAGAAATTATGGATACGTTTGAGACGTATCAAGCATCCGCAAGCTTAGTTCCTACTCGCCCTCGAGTATGTAAACGATAACAAGGATAATTTCTGAAGTGACATGCTATCATAATCTTGATCAATACTATTGTAAAGCACATGAGATGAATGCAGCGATTGGAGGCAATGATGAAGACAATGAGTAAACAACTGAATCATATAGCAAAGACTTTTCATGAATAGTACTTTCAAGACAAGCATCAATAAGACTTGCATAACAGTTAACTCATAAGCAATAAATTCTTAGTAGAAAGCTTTGAAACAACACAAAGGAAGATATAAGTTTCAGCAGTTGCTTTCAACTTCAACATGTTTATCTCATGGATAATTGTCAACACAAAGTAATATAACAAGTGCAATAGGTAAACATGTAAGAATCAATGCACACAGTTTACACAAGTGTTTGCTTCTAAGATAGAAAGAAGTAGGTAAACCGACTCAACAATAAAGTAAAAGAATGGCCCTTCGCGAGAGGGAAGCATGGATTACTATTTTTGTGCTAGAGCTTTTCATTTTAAAAACATAGAAACAATTTTGTCAACGGTAGTAATAAATCATATGTGTTATGTATAAGATATCCTATAAGTTGCAAGCCTCATGCATAGTATACCAATAGTGCTCGCACCTTGTCCTAATTAGCTTGGATTAACATGGATTATCATTGCATAGCATATGTTTCAACCAAGTGTCACAAAGGGGTACCTCTATGCCGCTTGTACAAAGGTCTAAGGAGAAAGTTCGCATTGGATTTCTCGCTTTTGATTATTCTCAACTTAGACATCCATACTGGGACAACATAGACAACAGATAATGGACTCCTCTTTAATGCATAAGCATTCAACAACAGTTAATATTCTCATAAGAGATTGAGGATTTGTGTCCAACCTGAAACTTCCACCATGATTCATGGCTTTAGTTAGCGGCCCAATGTTCTTCTCTAACAATATGCATACTCAAACCATTTGATCATGAAAATCACCCTTACTTCGAGACAAGACGAACATGCATAGCAACTCACATGATATTCAACAAAGGTAAAAGTTGATGGCGTCCCCGAAACATGGTTACCACTCAACAAGCAACTTATTAAGAAATAAGATACATAAGTACATATTCTTCACCACAATAGTTTTTAAGGCTATTTTCCCATGAGCTATGTATTGTAAAGGCAAAGAATAGAATTTTAAAGGTAGCACTCAAGTAATGTACTTTGGAATGGCGAGAGAAATACCATGTGGTAGGTAGGTATGGTGGACACAAATGGCATAGTTTTTGGCTCAAGGATTTGGATGCACGAGAAGAATTCCTCTCAATACAAGGCTAGGCTAGCAAGGTTGTTTGAAGCAAACTCAAGTATAAATGTTACAGAAAGACTCACATATGAACATATTGTAAGCATTATAAGACTTTACATCGTCTCCTTGTTGTTCAAACTCCTCAACCAGAAAATATCTAGACTTAGAGAGACCAATCATGCAAACCAAATTTTAACAAGCTCTATGTACAAAGTACAGGATGCAAGAGCTTAAACATGATCTATATGAGCACAACAATTGCCAAGTATCAAATTATTCAAGACATTATACCATTTACCAGATGAAGCATTTTCCGTTTCCAACCATATATCAATGAACGAAGTAGTTCAACCTTCGCAATGAACATTAAGAATAAAGCTAAGAACACATGTGTTCATATGAAACAGCGGAGCGTGTATCTCTCCCACTCAAAGAATGCTAGGATCCGATTTTATTCAAACAAAACAAAAATAAAAACAAACAGACGCTCCAAGTAAAGCGCATAAGATGTGACTGAATAAAAATATAGTTTCACTAGAGGTGACCTGATAAGTTGTCGATGAAGAAGGGGATGCCTTGGGCATCCCCAAGCTTAGATGCTTGAGTCTTCTTAAAATATGCAGGGATGAACCACGGGGGCATCCCCAAGCTTAGACTTTTCACTCTTCTTGATCATATTGTATCATCCTCCTCTCTTGACCCTTGAAAACTTCCTCCACACCAAACTCAAAACAAACTCATTAGAGGGTTAGTGCATAATTGAAAATTCACGTATTCAGAGGTGACATAATCATTCTTAACACTTCGGACATTGCACAAAGCTACGAAAGTCAATGGAACAAAGAAATCCATCAATCATAGCAAAACAGGCAATGCGAAATAAAAGGCAGAATCTGTCAAAACGAACGGTCAGTGAAGACGAATTTTTCGGGGCACTTAGCTTGCTCGAGATGAAAATGCTCAAATTTAATGAAAGTTGCGTACATATCCGAGGATCACGCACATAAATTGGCAGATTTTTCTGAGTTACCTACGGAGAATCCTGCCCAAATTCGTGACGAAGCAAGAAATCTGTTTCGCGCAGTAATCCAAATCTAGTATTGACTTTACTATCAAAGACTTTACTTGGCACAAAAATGCAATAAAATAAAGATAAGGAGAGGTTGCTACAGTAGTAACAACTTCCAAGACTCAAATATAAAACAGTAGCAAAATAAAGACATGGGTTATCTCCCAAGAAGTGCTTTCTTTATAGCCATTAAGATGGGCTCAGCAATTTTAATGATGCTCGCGCAAGAAATAAGAGTTGAAGTAAAAGAGAGCATCAAGAAGCAAATTCAAAACACATTTAAGCCTAACCCACTTCCTATGCATAGGAATCTTGTAAATAAACAAGTTATTGAAGCATGAAGCTACTATCATAGAAAGACAAAGAAAGTGCAACTTCAAAATTTTCAACATAAAGAGGGGAAACTTAATATTATTAAGATGCATATAACCATGTTTCCCTCTCTCATAATAACTTTCAGTAGCATCATGAACAAACTCAACAATATAACTATCACATGAAACATTCTTATCATGAGCTACATGCATAAAATTATTACTCTCCACATAAGCATAATAAATTTTATTAGTTGTAGTGGGAGTAAATTCAACAAAGTAGCTATCATTATTATTCTCATCAAGTGTAGGAGGCATAGTATAATCAAAGAAAATTTTCTCCTCAATGCTCGGGGGACTAAAAATGTCATGCTCATCAAAACCAGCTTCCCCAAGCTTAGAATTTTCCATATCATTAGCAACAATGGTGTTCAAAGCGTTCATACTAATATCAATGCTACTAGCATGCAAATAAGATTCCATAGGTTTTTTAATTTTCGCATCAAACCATCCATGTCTTAACTCAGGAAATAGATTAAAAAGCTCATAGTTGTTTTCCATTATGCCTTACTAGTGAAATCACACAACTTAGTGTTCTCAGGAGTATTCATTTTAACAGTAATAAAGATAAGTAAAGCAAACTAAATAAAGTAAAGTAAAACAAGTAACTAATTTTTTTGTGTTTTTGATATAAGAAGCAAACAAGACAGAAAATAAAGTAAAACTAGCAACTAATTTTTTGTATTTTTGATATAGAGAACAAACAAAGCAGTAAATAAAGTAAAGTAAAGCAAGACAAAAACAAAGTAAAGAGATTGGATGTGGGAGACTCCCCTTGCAGCGTGTCTTGATCTCCCCGGCAACGGCGCCAGAAAAAGTGTTGTTGACGTGGGAGTTGAAAATCTTTGTGGTGTAATGATACATCCAATTTGCATCACTATTTTATATCATAATTTGCTGTTATTCATTGATATATTTCATATTTGGAGATAATACTTATGTTATTTCATCTATTTTGCATGTTTCATGATTATTGGAGGATCGCGCACCGGAGCCGGGATTACTGCTGGAAAAAGCATCGTCGAACGCAATATTTCGGAAGATCAACAATTGACGGGAATTACACGAAAACTCCTAATTTTCCGGATGACGAAGGGAGCCGGAAGGGGAGCTGGGGAGGGCCGCCATGGGGCCCCCTCATAGGCGGCGCGGGCCACCGCACTGGCCGCGCCGCCCTGTGAGGAGGGGGCCCACAGCCCCCTCTCGCCTCCTTTTCTTCGTGTATGCCTTCGTCCCGAAAACCTAAGCCAGAGGGGTACGTCGCAAAGAGCCACAGCCGCCTCTGCGGGGCGGAGAACACCAGAGAGAAAAGAGCTCTCCGGCGGGCAGGAATCCGCCGGGGAAATTCCCTCCCGGAGGGGAAATCGACGCCATCGTCACCGCCATCGAGCTGGACATCATCTCCATCACCATCACCATCATCTTCATCATCATCACCGCCGTCTCCACCGCTGCACCTCGTCACCGCTGTAGCAATTTGGGTTTGATCTTGATTGTTTGATAGGGAAACTCTCCCGGTGTTGATTTCTACTTGTTATTGATGCTATTGAGTGAAACCGTTGAACCAAGGTTTATGTTCAGATTGTTATTCATTATCATATCACCTCTGATCATGTTCCATATGATGTCTCGTGAGTAGTTCGTTTAGTTCTTGAGGACATGGGTGAAGTCTAAATGTTAGTAGTGAAGTATGGTTGAGTAATATTCAATGTTATGATATTTAAGTTGTGGTGTTATTCTTCTAGTGGTGTCGTGTGAACATCGACTACACGACACTTCACCTTTATGGGCCTAGGGGAATGCATCTTGTACTCGTTTGCCAATTGCGGGGTTGCCGGAGTGACGAGAACACGAGCCCCCGTTGGTATATCGATGCGGGGAGGGATCGCGAGGATCTCGAGTTTAAGAGCTGTGGTTAGATTTATCTTAATTACTTTCTTGTAGTTGTGGATGCTTGCAAGGGGTATAATCACAAGTATGTATTAGTCCTAGGAAGGGCGGTACATTAGCATAGGTTCACCCACACAACACTTATCAAAACAATGAAGATTAATTAGCCGTATGTAGCGAAAGCACTAGACTAAAATCCCGTGTGTCCTCAAGAACGTTTGGTCATTATAAGTAAACAAACCGGCTTGTCCTTTGTGCTAAAAAGGATTGGGCCACTCGCTGCAATTGTTACTCTCGCACTTTACTTACTCGTACTTTATTCATTTGTTACATCAAAACCCCCGAATACTTGTCTCGTGAGCATTTACGGTGAATCCTTCAATCAAAGCTGCTTGTCAACACCTTCTGCTCCTCGTTGGGATCGACATTCTTACTTATCGAAGATACTACGATACACCCCCTATACTTGTGGGTCATCAAGACTATTTTCACGGCGCCGTTGCCGGGGAGTGAAGCGCTATTGGTAAGTGGAATTGGTAAGGGAAATTTCTACTTGTTTGTGCTGATTTTATTTACTGCTCGCTGCTATAACTCATTATGGAGAGATCTTCTCTTGAGTGTTTATTTGGGAAATCTACTACTACTGCAAAGGTAGTGGATGAAGCGCCAGGTAAGGAAGAATTACCATACAAAATACCTATGAAAATTATTGAACGTGTAGTGGGTAACCGTTATACAGGGGATGGAGCTGTCCACCACTGGAGATCATTTCTTGTTCTTACATGAATTATGCGGTTTATTCAAGTGTGCGAGGTATTGCTATGGATGAAGTGAGGAAGAATCTATTCTACGTATCGTCTGTACGGTAAGCGGCGCATTGGTATAAATTCTTGGATAATGGGGATTCTCTTGAATGGAATGATATTGTGCCCGGTTTTATTCTAAGTTCTATCCTCCAAGTGAGATTCACAAAGATCGGAATCGCATATATAATTTTTGGCCTCATGAAGGAGAGAGTATTGCCCAAGCTTGGGGAGATTGAAGTCTTTAATGCTCAAATGCCCCATCCATGAGCTTCTGGTAATATTATTATTGATAATTTCTATGCAAGACTTTCTTTTCAAGACAAGACCTTCTCTGGATACTTCTTGTTACGGATCATTTACACGCAACAAGGAAGAGTTTAAAAGGGACCTTCTTAATCGGATCCAAGAAAATGCGAAGGTTGGGAGAACGACAAGGATAGAGAATCGGGTATAATTTATGATTATAAATGCATTGAAGATTTTATGGATACTTGATAAATTTCGTAATATGAGTGCTACTTATGGTCTTGATTCTCAAGTTGCTTGCAAATCTTTATAAAGCTTTTGCTTCTCATTATGAATTGCCTAAGAAGAACTTTGATAAGTATCATGAACCAGTATAAAATAAATGTGTTGTAGTTGAAAGCTGTTGATCATGTTATTCACGAAGCTTATATTGAAAAAACTCCTTTCTCTGCTAAAATGAAGGAGTACTCGTTATAAATAGTGCGGTTCATAAAAGTGAAAAGAAACCTATAGAACACGAAGAACAAATAAAAGTTGAACCTCGTTGTCGCAATTGTTAAAGATCTTGTGACTGAAAATGTAGAAGATGGTCATATTATTTTACGTGAAGATGCTTCTAATATTGTTTCGCATCCTAATAAGTCTAGGAAAGCTAGTGTTCCTATGCTATACTGTTAGAATTGGTGATCATTGTTATTATGGATTATGTGATATTGGTGCAAGTATTAGTGCTATTCCTTATGAGCTTTACACGGAGATTATGCACGAAATTGGCTCTTGTGAACTTGAAGATATTGATGTGGTTATTCGGCTGGCTAATAGAGAAACTATCTCTCCAATTGGTATTATTCGAGATGTGGAAGTTCTATGTGGTAAGATTAAATATCCTGCTGACTTTTTGGTACTTGGTTCTGCTGCTAGTAAATATTGTCCTATCATTTTTGGTAGACCTTTTCTGAATACATGTGGAGCTATTATAGATTGCAAGAAAGAGAAAATTTTGACTAAATTTCTTTGGTGAATCTTATGAGTTTAACTTCTCTAAATTTACCAAAACTCCTTATAAAATTGATTCGCCTAATAGTGATTTTGAAGTTGAACAGGTGTGCATCTATTGCTCTTGCTCCTAATAATCCTTTGCAGCAACATTTGGAGAATAGTGAGAGTGAAGTTTTTAGGGAAGAAAGAAATGAGCTTGATGAAATTTTCCTTCGTCAACCTATTCTTAAGCATGATTTACCGGTGGAAGACTTGGGTACAACACCACCACCAAAGGAAGATCCTGTCTTTGATTTAAAACCATTGCACGATAATCTTAAATATGCTCATATTGATGATAAGAAAATATATCCTGTTATTATTAGTTCTAAGCTTTCGAGTTTGAAGAAGAAAGGTTATTGGAAATACTTGAAGAAACACCGAGGTGCTATTGGCTACACTCTTGATGACTTGAAGGGGATTTCTCCCTCTATTTGCCAACACGCCATTAATATGGAAGATGATGCGAAGCCTGTTGTTGAACCTCGGCGTCGTCTAATTCCTAAGATGAAGGATGTGGTAAGAAATGAGGTATTAAGACTCCTTGAAGCTGGTATTATATATCCTATTGCTGATAGTAGATGGGTTAGTCATGTGCATTGTGTTCCTAAGAAAGGAGGAATGACTGTTGTGCCTAATGATAATGATGAGCTCATACCTCAAAGAGTAGTTGTAGGATATAGAATGTGCATTGATTATCGAAAAGTTAATAAGGTTACTAAGAAAGATCATTACCCTTTACCATTTATTGATCAAATGTTAGAAAGGCTATCTAAAAATACTCATTTTTGCTTTCTTGATGGTTATTACGGGTTTTCACAAATTGCTCGTTAAAACTAAAGATCAAGAGAAAACCACTTTCACTTGTCCCTATGGAACTTATGCTTATAGGCGTATGCCTTTTGGTTTATGTAATGCTCCTGCTACTTTTCAAAGATGCATGTCTGCTATTTTTCATGGCTTTTGTGAGAGTATTGTAGAGGTATTCATGGATGATTTTTACGTCT
This sequence comes from Lolium rigidum, assembly GCF_022539505.1. NCBI lineage: Eukaryota > Viridiplantae > Streptophyta > Magnoliopsida > Poales > Poaceae > Lolium > Lolium rigidum. The sequence continues at coordinate 362,197,435 of NC_061508.1, read as the reverse complement.
ATGGGAATTCTTTTGATAGTTGCTTGCGAAACCTTGATAAAGTTTCGCAGAGATGTGAAGAAACTAACCTTGTTCTTAATTGGGAGAAATGCCACTTTATGGTTAATGAAGGAATTGTATTGGGACATAAAATTTACGAGCGAGGTATTGAAGTTGATAGAGCTAAAGTTGAAGCAATTGAGAAGATGCCCTATCCTAGGGATGTTAAAGGTATTCGTAGTGTTCTTGGTCATGCTTGGGTTTTATAGGAGGTTTATTAAAGACTTCTCTAAGATTTCAAAGCCTCTTACTAATCTTCTTCAAAAAGACGTACCTTTTGTTTTTGATGATGATTGTAAGGAAGCTTTTGAAACTCTAAAGAAAGCCTTAACAACCGCCCCTATAGTTGAACCTCCTGATTGGAATTTACCATTTGAAATTATGTGTGATGCCAGTGATTTTGTTGTAGGCGCTGTTCTTGGACAGCGAGTAGATAAAAAACTGAATGTTATTCATTATGCTAGTAAAACTCTTGATGCTGCTCAAAGAAATTATGCTACTACTAAAAAAGAATTGTTAGCTGTAGTCTTTGCTTGTGATAAATTTAGATCATATATTGTTGATTCAAAAGTTACTATTCATACTGATTATGCTGCAATTAGATACCTTATGACAAAGAAAGATGCTAAGCCGAGGCTTATTAGATGGGTACTTCTTTTGCAAGAATTTGATTTACATATTGTAGATAGGAAAGGTGCTGATAATCCTGTTGTTGATAATTTGTCTAGATTGGAAAATATTGCTTATGATCCTGTTCCTCGTTAATGATAGTTTTCCAAATGAACAATTGGCTGTAATAAAGGTGAATTCGCGAGATAGCCCTTGGTATGCTGATTATGCTAACTTTATTGTTTCCAAGTACTTGCCTCCAACCTTTTCAGCTCAGCAGAGGAGGAAATTCTTTTATGATATGAGGCATTATTTTTGGGATGAACCACACTTATATAAAGAAGGAGTTGATGGTATTCTGCGAAGGTGTGTTCCCGAATATGAACAACAAGAAATATTGAGTAAATGTCATGGTAGTGCTTATGGAGGACATCACGCCGGAGATAGAACTGCACAAAAGGTTCTACAATCAGGTTTTTATTGGCCAACTCTCTTCAAAGATGCAAGAAAGTTTATTTTATCTTGTGATGAATGTCAAAGGGTTGGTAATATCTCCAGACGCAATGAAATGCCTATGAATTATACTCTTGTTATTGAACCGTTTGATTGTTGGGGATTTGACTTCATGGGACCTTTTCCCTCTTCAGAAGGTAACACTCATATACTTGTTGCTCGTTGATTATGTTACTAAATGGGTGGAAGCCATACCTACAAAAAGTGCTGATGGTGAGACCTCTTTAAGAATGCTTTTAGATATTATTTTTCCTAGATTTGGAGTTCCTAGATATATTATGACAGATGGAGGTTCTCATTTTATTCATGGTGGTTTTAGAAAAACTCTTGCTAAATATGGTATTAATCATAGAATTGCTTACGCTTATCATCCTCAAACTAGTGGGCAAGTAGAATTATCAAATAGAGAGATTAAATCTATCTTGCAAAAGACTCATCAATAAAACTAGAAAGAACTGGGCTATTAAATTGAAAGACGCACTATGGGCTTATAGAACTGCTTATAAAAATCCTATGGGTATGTCGCCCTATAAAATGGTTTATGGAAAAGCTTGTCATTTACCTTTAGAATTAGAGCACAAAGCTTATTGGGCTGTTAGGGAACTAAACAAAGATCCTAAACTAGCCGGTGATAAGAGGTTGTTGCAATTAAGTTCTCTAGATGAATGGAGAAGTGAAGCTTATGAAAATGCTAAACTCTTTAAAGAGAAAGTTAAGAAATGGCATGATAGAAGAATTATCAAAAGAGAATTTAATGTTGGGGATAAAGTCCTATTGTATCGGTCTCGTCTCAGATTCTTTGCAGGGAAGTTGCTCTCGAAATGGGAAGGACCATATGTCATTGATGAGGTGTATCGTTCAGGAGCAATTAAAATTAGTTCTCTCCAAGGCAATGCCACGCAAGTGGTGAATGGACAAAGACTCAAGCATTATATCTCAGGTGATTCTTATAATGTAGATGTTGATGTTATTCGAGTGGAAACACCGGAAGCTTTCATCAAAAGTCAAGTTGACAGTCCTGCAGAATCCGACTTTGAATAGGTAACAGTACAGGTAATAAAAAGTTCGCGATTTACTTTCCGAACATTGTTTTTGCTGATTTTGGAAAATATGAAAAATTACGAGATCGAAACGGAGTGGAGGAGACGCACGAGGGCATGCCCCCATAGGCCAGCGCGGGCCCCAGCCTGGCCGCGCCGCCCTATGAGGACACCGCCTCATTGTCCCTTTCCGACTTTGGTTCGACCTGGTACTTTCCGTTTGTCATAAAAATTCCTGCTATATAATCCCCCGGACCCCTGGAGGTCCGTATATCGTTTTCTCGACGTGTTTTGTTTCAAGCTGTTTCTACCAGGATTTGTCTTTGATCTAGAAGCACCATGGTCTCCCACAACAAGGACAAGGAGCCTTCGGAGGAAGGTATTCAAGACCCCGAGTTGAAGGAAGAAGTGAAGGAGGATGAAGAGGAAGTCGAAGAAGTTCCGCAAGTACGCCCGCGCACCACCATTGCAAGCATCGGAGGGGTATCAAACCCGTTCAACGCCAAGAAGAGCGCACGGATTAGCACCGGAGGAGGAGTTCCACGTCATTACCTAGCTCCAAAGACATCTTCTTCATGCACTTACCATCCCTTCCGCAATCTAATCTACAATAATCAAATTGAAAGGACTCCCAAGGCAGCATTGCCTAGCAATTGGGATATAGATCGTTCTAACACTGCAGGAAGGACGAAGCTTGAAGCTGAAGGGTGGGGAAATAACTCCAAGAATTGGGACTCGCCGTCGGACATACTTCTTAATCACGTCGAGCACAATTCGGAGATGATCCGCAACCTCATGTACAAGATTGATGAGCTCCAGGAGCTTGTGGAGAAGCTTGTGAGGAATTCATCACCATCACCACCGAAGGAGTAATTCATCATCGGTATTGGCATCCCCTTGGTTTGTTCCAAGCTTGGGGGAGTGCCGCGGTATCACATCATCACTACCTTTTACTTTTTACTATCAAGTAGTGTCATATCATGAGTAGGGAAGTTATTATATAAGATGGGTTGCGGTTAGGAAGTATCTCTCCTTTAGTTGGTTGTCTATGTATCCCTTGGGGTGAGTTATCGATATGAAATATTAATGAGAAGTCTTATCATTTACATATTGCACACCTTATTTTAGTTTGCAATTTCTATTATATGATTGATCTTGATTTTAGTATTGGTACCACTTTGGGAGCATTGAGTAAATCTATTTGGTTTTGGCAAACTTAGCATTGGTCGATAGCAACAACACCTTGAGGTTTAAGTAGAAAAGAGAAATACATATAGTTGTTTCATTGTCTTCCTTTCTTGTTAGCTCATAGCTTATTATTCTGAAGTTAAAATTGTTTGTGCTTGCAAGAAAGATGCATGATTATGTCTATCACATGTATATTCGTTTGTTTCCCTCAACTCTTATGCTTGCTAATTAACCTTGCTAGCCAAAGACTCATGCTGAGAGGGAATGCTTCTCGTGCATCCAAACCTTTAAACCAAAACCCATGCCATGTGTGTCCACTATAACTACCTATTATGTGGTATTTCCTGCCATTCCAAGTAAATACTTCATGTGCTACCTTTGAAACAATTCAAAATTTATTACTTCTTATTTGTGCCAATGTTTTATAGCTCATGAGGAAGTATGTGGTGTTTTATCTTTCAGTCTTGTTAGGCAGCCTCCACTAATGGACTAGTGGCTTCACCCACTTATCCTATAATTTTGCAATAAGAGCTGGCAACGGGGTTCCCAGCCCCAAATTAATCAACTTTCATTAATAATTCTCTTCACATGTTTTGCTCTGATTCATCAGTAGGCAACTTAATTTTGCAATAGACACTCCTCCATGGTATGAGATTGTTGGAAGGCACCCGAGGATTCGGTTAGCCATGGCTTGTGTAAGCAAAGGTTGGGGGGAGTGTCATCCCTAAATAAACTAAAGTACATGTATAAACAAAAGAGAAGAGGGAAGATCTACCTTGCTGGTAGAGATAACGTCCTTCATGGGAGCCGCTCTTTGGAGGTCTGTTTGGCAAGGGGGTTAGAGTACCCGCTACCATTCGTTGACAACAACAAACACCTCTCAAAACTTTACTTTTATTCTCTTTATATGATTTCAAAACTGAAAAAGCTCTAGCACATGATTTAATCCCTGCTTCCCTCTGCGAACACTACTAGGAAAAAGCTATTCAGTGGCGCACCACTATTCCCCATCAGTGGCGCACTGCTGGTGCGCCACTACTATCACGCCACTGCTAAGTTTTAGTAGTGGCGCACTACTGGTGCGCCACAACTACCCTAAGTAACGATGGCGCACGGCGCCGTGCGCCATTGATAGGTACACCGGTGCGCCACTACTACTCCAAAGCGGTGCGCCACTCGTTGTTCAGCAGGCAGTGCGCCACTCTCGTCTCGCTGTCGGTGCGCCACTCGCTGCCTCCTTGGGTGCGCCACTGTTACGGCGAGCTGGTGCGCCATTGCTGCTTGTTTAGGTGCGCCACCGTGGCATCTCGGACGTGCGCCACTGCTGGCAGCTTTGGTGCGCCATCGGTAGTTTCGAAGGTGATCGAGAGGGTTGTGCGCCACCGGGTCCAGGCTGGTGCGCCATCGTTACTTGGTGGTCGTGCGCCACTCGATGATCCAGATAGTGCGCCACTACTAGTAGTTCATTTTCATTTTTTGTATTTCGGCATGTATTTGTACAGGTTGTATAGCACGAGTATAACGAGCACAGATACGAATATATAACACATATATACAACAGACACGGTATACCAATACATAGTCCTTCACATTAGCCTCCATGATTCACAAGATTTCAAATATTAGACAAGTGTTACGGTGTTACAAGTCAAATGAGCTAGTGGTTACACAAGGTCGATCATCTAAACTAGCATCACATAGAAGAGAGCTAGAGTCACTACTAGCACCGTCCCGATGAAAGTGGTCTTCATCCGGTTCCTCCTCCGCTCCGTCCTCTCTCCCGCCAGATAGCGTGCGTATCTGTCTTCGACCTCCGCTCTAGTGGTGTACCCTTTGTAGCTGTTACCGCTAAAACGGTGAACCTATCTCCGACACTCCTCCCAGTCGTTGTAGACTCCGGGAACATTGCCCTTGTACACGACATACCACGTCATATCTGCGTACATATGCACAAGCCAAAGAAACATTAGTGCACGCTCATAGATGTTTGCAACGAATAAGAGCAAACTCAAAAACGATCCAAGTAGTATGAACTAAAAGGCATGCCTCATACATTGTTGGTCGGAACAAATATGAACATCCCGGGATGGCGTCAGTGAGGCCGAGTAGGATGCACAAGAGATTGATATTTGTGCCATCACACCGGGCTCATCGGCGTCACCCCGAGTGTACGGTTGACCAAACATTCTAATCATTGGCACTAAAATGGAAGAAAGGCCAATGCAATTAAGAAGTGCCAACTCAAATAAGAGACAAGTAGCTATTATGAACTAAATGGAATGCCTCATATTTTGTTGGTCGGAACAAATATTAACATTTAGAGAAGGGGTAAGTGAAACCAAGTAGGATGCACAAGAGATTGATACTTGTGTCATCGCACCGAGTTCACTAGCCCCTCCCCCAAGTGTACAAGTGACCAAACATTCTAATCATCGGCATTTTAAAATACGAAAGCAAATGGAAGAATGACAAGGGCCTCATACTTTGTCGATCGAAACAAATATGAACATCCCGGGATGGCGTTAGTGAGGCCGGGTAGGATGCACAAGAGATTGATATTTGTGCCATCACACCGGTCTCACTAGCGACACCCCGGAGTGTACGATTGACCGAACATTCTAATCATCGGCCAAATGCAATTAAGAAGTGCCAACTCAAACAAGAGATAAGTAGCTACTATGAACTAAATGGAATGCCTCATACATTGTTGGTCAAAACAAATTTTAACATTCAGGGATGGAGTGAGCGAGGCCAGGTAGGATGCACAAGACATGGATATTTGTGCCATCACACCAGGCTCGCTCGCTCCACCCCCGAGTGTACAAGTGACCAACGTACCATTCTAATCATCGGCATATGCAAACAAAATTAACGACCAAATCAAGTGCGGAAAACGACAGAGCCATATATATAAGTTCACAAACATAGCCGAACTAGTAATTAATAGCAAGTAAAGTCTTGGATAAAGTTTATTACAACGAAGCTCGTCTTTAGTTCACAACTACATAACTAGGCTCGCACATCAAGACTTTCTCGGAGCGTGGATAAAACCGCCGCCTTTCTTCAAGCACATCCATGAGCGGTAGTCGTCACCCTGCATTTGGAGCTTTGTGTCTATGTCACTGTTTGACGGCTGATAGCCGGCGAAGAACTCCCCCGCGCTTCTAACGACGTCTTGATGGATGATTTCACAAAACTCTACTTGGATGCGGAAGAAGTCTTGCTTGATGCCGTCGTCAGGGACACGCGCCAATTTGTTGGCCCAGTCTCTTAGATGCTCAGGTAGCGTAAGCTGCTGCTGGTCCCGTATGAACTTATCCATGTGATAGAGGGCGTAGTAGGCATCCTTGTTACTAGAAGGCGGCTTCTTGACGCAGGGAAACTTTGTTTGGTGCTTGAACACATGCTTCCCGTACCTAACATTTGGCCTCTGCATGTTGCCTTTCGCTTTGACGTAGCCATTGAGAGCATCATCAAGTACGGCCTTGACATTCGTGTAGTCCGTGGTTGACTTACCGTCCGCATCGAGGTATGTGGCCACGGAATGCTTCGGGGTTATGGAGATGAGTGTGCAGGTTTTGTCTCTGCGTAGAACACATAATGTTTAAGAACATGACGATTGAAATCTAAAAAAATCACGAGTTAAGACCGGTACGGTGAGGGGGTGACTTACTCGGGAAATACGAGGCGGGAGGATGTTACACTTCTTCACGGTTCGCTAGAAAGAAGTCTTTGAGGTATTCACTCGCGACTGCCCGGTCTCCGGCGGTGGCCAAGTGGACGGCACGCATGTAGAAGGGGTCGGCTATCGCGATGTCCGGGATCTTGTTTCTAATGATCCGCATCGCCTTGCTGAGCGAGTATAGGCGAATGAAGGTGTAGTGCAGCGGATAAGCGTTCGGCATGGCGAAGATATCATCATACCGCGGGAAGATATTCTCCGCGAAGCCACTATCGACAAAGCCATGGCCCGAGGGCACCTTGGCAACATACATCGGGTATCCATTATCTTTCTCCCTGAGACGCCGCTCCTCCATAAACATAACACCGTCAACCAGAGATCGCATAGGACCGGGTGCAGCATCGTACAATCTTTGAATTAGCATCCGCTCACCCGACACATGCACCCTCGCCTCTATATTCTTGGGCACTTGGTGGCCCGTCCCGAGCACGGATAGGTAACGGCTGGCTGGCGGACTTGTCATCCTTCTTCTTTCTTTTCCGTCCCTTCGGCTTCATTTTTACTGGGATCTGCATTCTCCTCTTCGCAAGCCTTCTTCGGTGTGTTAGGACCGATAACACTTCTCACCTCGGCTATCGGCTGAGTCTCGGTGAAATCGGCAGGCTGGAGGCGTCTCCCGAGAACGAGAATAGGCGCCGCTTGTTGCAATAGGTTTTCCCTCGGCGGCAGCTTGAGAGGGTTGGCTACTGAGATCGTAGTCCATCACCCCAAAATCGAAGTTGCAGTCCGAGTTGGCGAACGTATCTGTCCTCGTCCGGACCATCGTTCGGATCCTGTGCCATCTGCATGTCCACATCGGTCGATGGCGGCACCGTTGGGGTGGTCTTGCCATGGCTTGGCACCGGCACGGCTGGGGGTGCTTGTCACGTGGGGTGGTGTCCCTCGCCCCCAAACGAATCCGGCTCTTTGGCCAAACCATGGACCAATTGAAGCAATGCTTGGAGGGTAAGGACCTCATCTTCGTCGGCACCATGGGGTTGAAAGGGAGGTAGCACGTCGTCGTAGCCGCTAAGCACCCGAACCGAGTTGAATCCTATACACGTCGGGTTGCATGGGTGTACCGTGTAGCGACGGTTGCTCGGTTGAACGATTTTGGCCTTGGCAACATCGATCAGCTCGCCGTTCACAAGCTGCAGGAGAGTGCATGGGACGTCGACGGCGGAGCTCTGCGGAAAACATGTAGGGCGTTAGGGATGGCTAGCTAGTCAAAGGCAAGGATATGGAAGTCATTGGCCAAGGGTTGGTTACCGTGATGGCGTCCAGCTCGGCTAAGGTCGAGGCACCGCCGGCGGCGGGCGTGCAACTGATGGAGTGGCCGCTTGTTGGTGCGGTGCCGGGCGGCGTATTATCCGCAGCGACGGGTGCATTGAGCTGAAGTAATGGCGCCGCGGGAGACACCAAGGTTGGCGCCGCGGGAGCCACCACGGTTGGCGCCACGGGAGCCACCAAGGTTGGCGCCGCCGGAGCCACCAATGTTGGCGCCGCCGGAGACACCATTGTTGCCGCCTGCGGACTCACCGATGGCTCCACGCTGTGGGAGTTGCTGCCCGTGAAACTGGGAACCGGGGGAGGCCCCTTTTTTCCTCCCTCATACCACGCGTCCAGACCGGCAACCAAGGTAGGGATGAGGGAGCTAAGCGTCGTGCCCACTTGGTCCTCCACTTGCTGTCTTTGCGTCCTCTCGTTGGGTCTCCACGATTTGTTGCACTTGTTGCCGCACTTGCTCCTCGACCAATGTCGGGATCTGCGCAACTTGTGCCTTGAGCTGTGCGACCTCCTTCTCATCGATGGTGGCCTTTCTCTCCTTTTTCCCCGACTTATAGTATTCTGACCATTTCATAGAGCATCCTTCGCCGACCACACGACCAGCCGACGTCGGCTTACTCAATGGATCCCTCTTCTTGTGGGCATTCAACGCCCTATTTAAAGGGTTGTCCCAAGGGGCACACTGCGAGGAGCTCGTGGACCCCGCGCCGCTACTAGCTTCCTTTTCACTTTCCGCAGCGATCTCCTTAGCCTACGGGAGGAACATGCATGAACCATTTAGAAATTTGGATTCATCAATAAGAATGCAACCATAAAGGAGCTAATTAAGCGGGTGCATTCCTTACCGGAAGAGCCTCAAACTCCTTCACATCCGGAGTGGTGGTGAGCTCCTTTGTTTTCGGGTCAATACGGTACCGGGCCAGGAGAAAGTTCCTGGTTTGCTTGTTTGTGTATTGCGGGAGGAGGGGCTCGAGGCCGTTCTTCACATGCTCCTCATCCGCGGCGTCCCATTTCGGTTGCGCCACCCTAAAACCGCCAGGACCAAGTTTGTGGGTGCCTAAGTTCAGTTTTCGCATGTCCTTCCCCCACTGACTAGAATCCGACGTTGACTCGCTCTCGCACTTGATCTTGAAATCAGCGAAGTCTTGCTCGGTGATCGAGGGATTTGACTCCTTGATCTTCTCGTAACTCTCACCACTATTAATCATTTTCTTCACTCGGGTCCTCCAACTAGCGAGGGCGGTGCTCATCTTCGTGAGGGCGGCATTGTGCACTTTGTTCCGCATGAGACGCTTTTCTGAGCAGTCCACCGGGAACTCGTATCGTTCGTGTAGCTTCTTGAAGAGGAGGGTGCGCAAATTCGCTCGGTCGGGATGCCCGAGGTTCTCGGTGTTGATCGAGACCGTGCTCCGGAGGATGCACCCGAGTTGGGCAGAGTACCCTTTGACTAAATCAGGGGGCGCCGTTGGATGCCCACTGGCGTTCACTTCGGTGAATGCTTGCTTCACGGTGCTGAGCACATTCGGGCGACGCTCCCTCCGTAGCTTCTTCGGTGCGCCGGTGTCATCCTCGGCGGCACCATCCGTGGTGTCATCCTCGGCGGCACCATAATCAGTGGTGTCATCCTCGGCGGCATCGTCCGCTCGGTACTCTGGATCGAGGCCATCATCCTCGCCGTCATCGCGGCGAGGTTGTGACTCCATCACCTCAATTTCATCGGTTAGCATCCAGAACGGCTTGCTGCCGCTGCCGCCGGCCTCTTCATTGTTGGCCATGTTCGAACTAAGTAGGAAAAAATGCATAAAATTAGCGCAAGATTTCACGGAAAAATTGGGCATGACCTATGCTAATTTATGGACATATGAGTGCCCCATTTTCGCCGAAACGGAAATGAATCAACATTTCGGCGATAATGGGCAACTCGTCGATCCCTGCACAAGAATATGACACCATATAGACATGCAAAACAATCCACCAGCTGAGCACCATGGCACATATACAATTGTTCCTCCATATACACCATGGCACATATACAATTGATCCTCCACCAGCTGAGCACTCAACGAGCATGCATCAGCTAGCTATATGCATCAGCTAACCATGGGCATACATCAAGCGACAAGCAGCAACAAGCGACAAGCGGCAACTAGCAAGCAGCAAGCAGCCTAGCAAGCAGCGACGACTACAGCTAGCGGTAGCGAGCAAGCGAAGCAACTAGCAGACAACGAGCAAGCAGCTAGCAAGCGATAGCAGACTAGCTAGCAGCGAGCAACTAGCTAGCGAGCAGCAAGCGACAAGCGACTAGCAAGCGGCGAGGAGTTAGCGGCTAGCGGCAGTAGCAAGCAGCATCAAGCTCACCGTGAGTCGCGTGGAGTCTCCGAGAGGTGAGTTGTTGCTCCGGAGTCGAGGAAGATGCGAGGGCGGCGGTCAGGTGCTCAACTCTGCCTTGAAAAACATAAAAATAAAAATTCGAGTAAGCTTGTTCATGGTACTGTGGAGTTCAAACGAGAGAAAATCAAAAGGAAACCCGATGCTAATTAAACTTTGTCTTGTGTGCTCGTCATTTTTATGTCGGGCAAATGGCTACGAGGGCTACACATAAGCAGAACATAATGCTTTGTGGTCTAGTGCACAAAATATGAGGCATTCATCCGAACGGCAACATTCATCCAAAGAGATCAAATGTTCCGGAACGAGCCTCATTATTTTGCTTCAGGTATAACTAATACTGCTAATATTTGGCATATATCCAAACTGCAAGCAGAAAGCAACCACATTAAGGCTAAGCACTAACTAGCCAAGTTCCCCAAGTCAAATTGTCCATTACACATTGGGGATTCATACATTCAGTATGCGCCAGACTTAGTGTAAGTTGCATTTCCAACTGGAATGAGGAATATTGCTACAAGATGCATACAGAGCATCATTGCATAGTGCATACAGACATTCAGCAAGCTACAAGATGCATACACCTCAACACAAGCTACAAGATGCATTGCCAAGACAAACATTCAGTTAACTGAAGAGCACCAAACCAAGCAACAATGCTCCGGAAGTTTATCAAGCTAGCAGCAGCCAGCAAGCTAGCACCAAGCATACAAATACAAATAGAAGTAAACGAGATACAAATTCATGGGAGGATCAAATAGTACTTGGCCCACCTGACAATGAATCAGTAACCTAGGCATGGAAAAACACATCCTAGATATAAATTCACAAAGATTCAGTAAATTCTTCTTATAAATTCTTATAAATTCTATGTTTCAATAGTGAGTTGTACTCTGGATATGTTTCAAATGGATTCTTATAAATTCTTCTTGGTCACAGAATTTCTTCTACAATATTATTTTGCTTCAATTAGCACTGCAGTACCTATCATCAAATGAATTGATAGTAAATTACTTTCGGGTTCAGTTACACCATAGCAAAATAGATGTGCATTACACTAACTAACTGCATTTGCAACAAAGAACTCCAATGAACTACAGAGAACCACCTTTTGTGAAATCAAAATTCCTCATTTGGTTTGCATAAGGTGCACGGACTAGTTACTTAGCAATTTTCTTTTGCTTCACTAGACTATCAATTAAGCATCTTGACAACCCCTATGTTATCCATGTTAGCATGAACTGCCAGTAAACAGAATCACAAAATGATTAGGCCAAGCTATGTTGCATAAGGTGCATCAATGAATTCCAGTGCTCAAGTCATATAAAGAAAACTAAGCTAAACTCAAATGTTTGTGTTTTTCTCTCAAAAATATACAGAGCATCTTGCCTAGTCAATTTAGTAAGCTATATTGTTTCATCTAAACTATGAAGGAGAGGCATTTGATGCAGAAGCATAATGACGAAGGAGGAGGTGGCTCACCGCACGTAGAGGAACGAGGTTGGCGAAGAAGTTCGCTGGGGTAGCCGGCGTCGGTCGCGGTGGCGCGGTGAGCACGGGGTTGGCCAGCGGCTCGATGGGGCGGAGTTCGAAGGGGGTCACAGACGAGGTCGCCGACGTGCTACTCCTGCTCCGCGGCGAGCTTGAGAGGATCTGCGTGGGGGAGAGAACGTGAGGCGGGTGGGGATCGAGGTGAATCGAGGGGGTGGCGGCCGCCGTCGAGGGGGACGTACTGCGCGACGTCGGAGATCAAGATCGAGGGGCGTCGGTGACGATGCAGAGGAGGGCGTCGGCGTCGGTGGCGAGGAGAGGAGGGCGTCGCCGGGGTGGCGAGGAGAGGAGGGCGTCGCTCGTGTCGCCGGTGAGGTGGCATCGGAGAGGAGGCCGCAGTGGTGAATGGGCGCAGGGCGTCGCCGGCGGAGAGGAGGAATGGGATCTGGTCGGGACGGGGAAGAGAAGGGGAATTTTGGCTAAGTCCCCAGACACACTTAGCAATAGCGCACCTCTAGTGGTGCGCCACTATGAGGCTTAACAATGGCGCACCTCTAGAGGTGCGCCACTGCCACTTTATGGTTTGGTCAAAAGAAAAACGTTGGGTGGATTGACATATCCCGAATCGTACCGCATTGGCTCGTCCCTGGTTGGTTTGAGCCAAACCCCGCCGCCTGAGTTCGAACCACGGCGGCCCCAATTTTTTTCCTTTTTTTTAAAATTGATTTAACACTATAATAAATATCCAAAATAGCATAATACACCAAAATAAAAGGCATAAATAATTATAATTATGTAGAATAGTTAAAATACTATAGAATCTATAAAATATCCAAAAATATAAATTATATGTCTATTTTGATCGGTACAATGTGTAGATTAACAATATGACATCCATTATTCATACAAGAAAATGATACATAATTATCTTTTCACAATCTTCTTGCCCTTCTTTCTCGCGGTTGAATAATTTAGCCCCGGAACTCCTAGACTTCTTCTCTTGAATGGATGGCCTTTAGGTAGGGTGGTCTTGCTTCTTCTTGTTGTGTATGGTTCTTCATCATCTTCGTCGTCATCTTCCATCTTCGGATCGCCGTACTGGTCAAAGTCTAGCTCGTTGGCGGCTCCATCCATTCCGATGATGCTCCTTTTGCCTCTCCTCACGACAACACGGCTGGGCTTTTGCGGGTCGGTAATGAAGAAGCATTGGTCCGGCCACTTGGGAAGCTAGTACCCATGGCTCATATTTCGCGGTGACCTTTGCATTTCAAATCCCTGCAAACAAACACATGCAACACATGTGTGGATCGGAGGCTTTGCATATACAACACATGTGGAGGCTTCGCATACAACACACATGCACGTGATCGAGACGCTTTTCGCGCATGCGCACATACGTGTGTGTGCAAGACGATCGGAACCGGTCACACACAAAGCATAAAACCAACAAAGTTACCGATACGGCGAGACCTAGAGTGTTGGATGAGGTAAAAAGTTGAGATTGAGTAGGGTATTAAGCTAAGAAAGCTTCACCATTACTTACCTATGAAGAAAATTAAGTTTACCAAGCTGCTAGGGTGACATAGCAATGGCGCACTACTAAGTGGTGCGCCACTGCTACGCCTCTCATCTCTAAAAAGGGGCTCTGGCCACCCCCTAGCAGTGGCGCACCCAACGACATGCGCCATAGGTAACCAATGTAGCAGTGGCGCACCACAGAAGTGCGCCATTGCTAAGCCTATCATCTCTAAACGGGCTCTGGACACCTCCTAGCAGTGGCGCACCTCTACAACGTGCGCCATAGGTAAGGAATGTAGCAGTGGCGCACCCCGGAGACGTGCGCCACTACTAGGTTGGGGGAGGACCCGGCCTCCTGTCACCACTTACTTATGGCGCACCATAATCAAGGTCGGTGGGCCACTGTTACAAAAGTAGTAGTGGCGCACGGCAGTCATGGTGCGCCACTGATGGCAGTCTTACGGCTAGGCCTTTTCCTAGTAGTGGAAGGGCCTGTCTTTTACTTTATGTTGAGTCAGTACACCTATTTCCCTCCATCTCAAGCAAGCATTTGAGTTTTTGTGATCAAACTTTTATATTGTGATTTGCTTCATCATGTCTTTTATTCTTCCTTGTTTAGTACAAGTTTTATCTGAATGAATATAGCTTTGAAAGTTATCAATGATCATTATGATTGAGTATGCAAGATGAGCCACATAAGCTTTAGTATGAGAGCGCTGCTCAATAGATAAGTGTAATCTGTTAACTGTTCTCTGACCAAGAACGAAGTTTGCCATCACCAACTATGATTTCTTATTCACCTTTATTTGTGATTACCTTATACTTGTTTCAAGTTGAATTATATGAGGAAGTTGTTTACTAGAATGTCTTGTGTGAATGAATATGATGCTTCTTGTCCGTATTTTATTTATCGACTCTTCACTCCATAAACATGTGGTCCTGTTTACCGAGTTCGGTTTCGCTTGGGGACAAGCGAAGTCTAAGCTTGGGGGAGTTGATACGTCCAATTTGCATCACTATTTTATATCATAATTTGCTGTTATTCATTGATATATTTCATATTTGGAGATAATACTTATGTTATTTCATCTATTTTGCATGTTTCATGATTATTGGAGGATCGCGCACCGGAGCCAGGATTCTGCTGGAAAAAGCATCGTTAGAACGCAATATTTCGGAAGATCAACAATTGACGGGAATTACACGAAAACTCCTAATTTTCCAGATGATGAAGGGAGCCAGAAGGGGGAGCTGAGGAGGGCCGCCATGGGCCCCCCTCACAGGCCGGCGCGGGCCCTGCCTTGGCCGCGCCGCCCTGTGAGGAGGGGGCCCACAGCCCCCTCTCGCCTCCTTTTCTTCGCGTATGCCTTCGTCCCGAAAACCTAAGCCGAGAGGGTACGTCGCAAGAGCCACGAGCCGCCTCGCGGGGCGGAGAACACCGAGAGAGAAAGAGCTCTCCGGTGGGCAGGGAATCCGCCGGGGAAATTCCCTCCCGGAGGGGGAAATCGACGCCATCGTCACCGCCATCGAGCTGGACATCATCTCCATCACCATCACCATCATCTTCATCATCATCACCGCCATCTCCACCATCACACCTCGTCACCGCTGTAGCAATTTGGGTTTGATCTTGATTGTTTGATAGGGGAAACTCTCCCGGTGTTGATTTCTACTTGTTATTGATGCTATTGAGTGAAACCGTTGAACCAAGGTTTATGTTCAGATTGTTATTCATTATCATATCACCTCTGATCATGTTCCATATGATGTCTCGTGAGTAGTTCGTTTAGTTCTTGAGGACATGGGTGAAGTCTAAATGTTAGTAGTGAAGTATGGTTGAGTAATATTCAATGTTATGATATTTAAGTTGTGGTGTTATTCTTCTAGTGGTGTCGTGTGAACGTCGACTACACGACACTTCACCTTTATGGGCCTAGGGGAATGCATCTTGTACTCGTTTGCCAATTGCGGGGTTGCCGGAGTGACGAAACCTGAGCCCCCGTTGGTATATCGATGCGGGAGGGATCGCGGGATCTCGAGTTTAAGGTTGTGGTTAGATTTATCTTAATTACTTTCTTGTAGTTGCGGATGCTTGCAAGGGGTATAATCACAAGTATGTATTAGTCCTAGGAAGGGCGGTACATTAGCATAGGTTCACCCACACAACACTTATCAAAACAATGAAGATTAATTAGCCGTATGTAGCGAAAGCACTAGACTAAAATCCCGTGTGTCCTCAAGAACGTTTGGTCATTATAAGTAAACAAACCGGCTTGTCCTTTGTGCTAAAAAGGATTGGGCCACTCGCTGCAATTGTTACTCTCGCACTTTACTTACTCGTACTTTATTCATCCGTTACATCAAAACCCCCCGAATACTTGTCCGTGAGCATTTACAGTGAATCCTTCAATCAAAACTGCTTGTCAACACCTTCTGCTCCTCGTTGGGATCGACATTCTTACTTATCGAAGATACTACGATACACCCCCTATACTTGTGGGTCATCATGTAACTTTTCTTCGTTCCCCGGCAACGGCGCCAGAAAAAGTGCTTGATGCGTGCAGTTAACACACGTCCGTTGGGAACCCCAAGAGGAAGGTGTGATGCGTATAGTAGCAAGTTTTCCCTCAGAAAGAAACCAAGGTTTATCGAACCAGTAGGAGTCAAGGATCACGTGAAGGTCATTGGTGACGGAGTGTAGTGCGGTGATGTCTACGGGTGCTTCTATTCTTGTAGACAGTGTTGGGCCTCCAAGAGCAGAGGTTTGTAGAACAGCAGCAAGTTTCCCTTAAGTGGATCACCCAAGGTTTATCGAACTCAGGGAGGAAGAGGTCAAAGATATCCCTCTCAAGCAACCCTGCAATCACGATACAAGAAGTCTCTTGTGTCCCCAACACACCTAATACACTTGTCAGGTGTATAGGTGCACTAGTTCAGCGAAGAGATAGTGAAACACAAGTGGTATGAATGAATATGAACAGTAGTAACGGCGCCAGAAAAGTGCTTGCTGGCGTGCAGTTGATGGTAATAATATTGCAGGAAGTAAAGATGCAGTAAAACAGTAAACAAGCGATGATTGCAGTATTTGGAAACAAGGCCTAGGGATCATACTTTCACTAGTGGACACTCTCAACATTGATCACATAAATAAATAAGTTCTCTTCCTTTGTGCTACATATACTCTTGTTTGATAATGAACACCATTCGTTGTGTAGGGCTACAAGAGCACCTCAATGCCTGGAGTTAACAAGCTCCACAACATTCCGCATTCATATTTAAGTAACCTTTAGAGCATAATAGATCTTTGCAATTTAAACCGAGTACTAACATAGCATACACACTGTCACCTTTACACTATGAAGGGGGAATAAATCACATCAATACTATCATAGTAATAATTAACTCCATAACCTACAAGAGATTATGATCATAACCTACGCCAAGTACTACACGATGCACACACTGTCACCATTACACCGTGAAGGAGGAATAGACTACTTTAATAACATCACAAGAGTAGCACATAGACTAATAGTGATACAAAGCTCATATGAATCTCAATCATGTAAGGCAGCTCATGAGATCATTGTATTGAAGTACATAGGAGAGAGATTAACCACATAGCTACCGGTACAGCCCTTAGCCTCAAGGGAGAACTACTCCCTCCTCATGGGAGACAGCAGCGTTGATGAAGATGGCGGTGGTGTCGATGGAGATGCCTTCCGGGGCACTTCCCCGTCCCGGCGGTGTGCCGGAACAGAGACTCCTGTCCCCCAGATCTTGGCTTCGCGATGGCGGCGGCTCTGGAAGGTTTCTCGTACCGTGGCTTTTCCGTATCGAAGATTTAGGTCAGGGACCTTTAAATAGGCAAAGAGGCAGAGTCGGAGGGGATACGGAGCCGCCACACAATAGGGCGGCGCGGGCCCAGCCCTGGCCGTGCCGGCCCCATGTGTGGGCCCCCTGTGGCTCTCCTCTGGTGGCTCTCGGGTGTTCTGGAAGCTTCGTGGAATTCTAAGATGCTGGGCGTTGATTTCGTCCAATTCCGAGAATATTTCCTTACTAGGATTTACGAAACCAAAAACAGCGAGAAACAGAACTGGCACTTCGGCATCTCGTCAATAGGTTAGTTCGGAAAATGCATCAAAACGATATAAAGTGTGAACAAAACATGTAGGTATTGTCATAAAACAAGCATGGAACATAAGAAATTATAGATACGTTTGAGACGTATCAAGCATCCCCAAGCTTAGTTCCTACTCGCCCTCGAGTAGGTAAATGATAACAATGATAATTTGTTAAGTGACATGCTACTAACATAATCTTGATCAACATTATTGTAAAGCATATGAGATGAATTAAGTGATTGAAAGCAATGGTAAAGATGATGATTAAACAACTGAATCATATAGCAAAGACTTTTCATGAATAGTACTTTCAAGACAAGCATCAATAAGTCTTGCATAAGAGTTAACTCATAAAGCAATAGATTCTAAGTAGAAGGCATTGAAGCAACACAAAGGATGATTAAGTTTCAGCAATTGCTTTCAACTTGTAACATGTATATCTCATGGATAATTGTCAACATAAAGCAATATAACAAGTGCAATAGGTAAACATGTAAGAATCAATGCACAGTTGACACAAGTGTTTGCTTCTAAGATAGAAAGAAGTAGGTAAACTGACTCAACATAAAGTAAAAGAAAGGCCCTTCGCAGAGGGAGCAGGGATTAAATCATGTGCTAGAGCTTTTCAAGTTTTGAAATCATATAGAGAGCATAAAAGTGAAGTTTTGAGAGGTGTTTGTTGTTGTCAACGAATGGTAATGGGTACTCTAACTACCTTATCAACCAGACTTTCAAGAGCGGCTCCCATGAAGGACGTTATCTCTACCAGCAAGGTAGATCATCCCTCTTCTCTTTTGTTTACACATGTACTTTAGTTTAGTTTTATTTTATTTTATTTATGGATGACACTCCTCCCAACCTTTTGCTCACACAAGCCATGGCTAACCAAATCCTCGGGTGCCTTCCAACAATCACATACCATGAAGGAGTGTCTATTTGCAAAATTAAGTTGCTTACTGATAGATCAGAGCAAAACATGTGAAGAGAATTATTAATGCAAGTTAATTAATTGGGGCTGGGAACCCCATTGCCAGCTCTTTTTGCAAAATTATTGGATAAGCGGATGTGCCACTAGTCCATTATGAAAGTCTGTCAGGAGTAAATGACAAGATCGAAAGATAAACACCACATACTTCCTCATGAGCTATAAAACATTGACACAAATAAGAGATAATAGCTTTTGAATTTTTTAAAGGTAGCACATGAAGTATTTGCTTGGAATGGCAGAGAAATACCATGTAGTAGGTAGGTATGGTGGACACAAATGGCATAGTTTTTGGCTCAAGGATTTGGATGCACGAGAAGAATTCCTCTCAATACAAGGCTAGGCTAGCAAGGTTGTTTGAAGCAAACTCAAGTATAAAACGGTGCAGCAAGACTCACATATGAACATATTATAAGCATATAAGACTTTACATCGTCTTCCTTGTTGTTCAAACACCTCAACCAGAAAATATCTAGACTCTAGAGAACAATCATGCAAACCAAATTTTAGCAAGGTCTATGTAGTTCTTCATTAATAGGTGCAAAGTATATGATGCAAGAGCTTAAACATGATCTATATGAGCACAACAATTGCCAAGTATCAAATTATTCAAGACATTATACCAATTACCACATGCAGCATTTTCTGTTTCCAACCAAATAGCAATCAACGAAGCGGTTTTCAACTCCGCCATGAACATAAAAGATAGAACTAAGAACACCAGTGTTCATATGAAAAAGCGGAGCGTGTCTCTCTCCCACATAAGCATGAATTTATTCAAACATAAACAAAAACAAAAGCAAACAGACGCTCCAAGTAAAGTACATAAGATGTGACCGAATAAAAATATAGTTTCAAGAGAAGAAACCTGATAAATTGTTGATGAAGAAGGGGATGCCTTGGGCATCCCCAAGCTTAGACGCTTGAGTCTTCTTGAAATATGCAAGGATGAACCACGGGGCATCCCCAAGCTTAGACTTTTCACTCTTCTTGATCATAGTATATCATCCTCCTCTCTTGACCCTTGAAAACTTCCTCCACACCAAACTCGAAACAAACTCATTAGAGGGTTAGTGCATAATCAAAAATTCACATGTTCAGAGGTAACACAATCATTCTTAACACTTCTGAACATTGCCCAAAGCTACTGGAAGTCAATGGAACAAAGAAATCCATCCAACACGGCAAAATAGGCAATGCGAAATAAAAGGCAGAATCTGTCAAAACAGATCGATCCGTAAAGACGAATTTTTTAGAGGCACTGGACTTGCTCGGATGAAAATGCTCAAATTGAATGAAAGTTGCGTACATATCTGAGGATCACGCACGTAAATTGGCAGATTTTTATGAGTTACCTACGAGAGAACCCTGCCCAAATTCGTGACAGACAGAAATCTGTTTCTGCGCAGTAATCCAAATCTAGTATCAACCTTGCTATCAAAGACTTTACTTGGCACAACAATGCAATAAAATAAGATAAGGAGATGTTGCTACAGTAGTAACAACTTCCAAGACACAATAAAACAGTAACAAAATAAAAACATGGGTTATCTCCCAAGAAGTGCTTTCTTTATAGCCATTAAGATGGGCTCAGCAATTTTAATGATGCTCGCGCAAGAAATAAGAGTTGAAGCAAAAGAGAGCATCAAAAAGCAAATTAGAAACACTTTTAAGTCTAACCCACTTCCTATGAAAAGGAATCTTGTAAATAAACAAATTCATGAAGTATACTGCAACAAGCATAGAAAGATAAAACAAGTGTAACTTCAAGATTCTCAACACAAAGAGGGGAAACTTAATATTATTAAGATGCATATAACCTTGCTTCCCTCTCTCATAATAACTTTCAGTGGCATCATGAACAAACTCAACAATATAAGTATCACATAAAGCATTCTTATTCACATGCATAAAAGTATCATTACTCTCCACATAAGCATAATCAATTTTATTAGTTGTAGTGGGAGCAAATTCAACAAAGTAGCTATCATTATTATTCCCATCATCAAATATAGGAGGCATATTGTAATCATCATAAACTTTCTCCTCAATACCCAGAGGGCTAAAGAGATCATTTTCATCAAAACCGACCTCCCCAAGCTTAGAATTTTCTATATCATTATCAACAATGGTGTTCAAAGCGTTCATACTAATATCATTGCTACTAGCATGCAAATAAGATTCCATAGGTTTTTTAATTTTCGCATTAAACCATTCATGTTTTGACTCAGGAAATAGTATAAAAAGCTCACGAGATGTTTTCCATTATGCCTTACTAGTGTTTAACAAGAAACAAAAAGATGCAATTGCAGGATCTAAAGGAAATAGCTTCGAGCACACACACAACGGCAACGAGAAAAGTACTTAGTTACCCGGGACCGGAGTATGAGTGCCTTTTACCTTTCCTCCCCGAGCAACGGTGTCGGAAAAGTGCTTGATGTCTACGGGTGCTTCTATTCTTGTAGACGGTGTTGGGCCTCCAAGAGCAGAGGTTTGTAGAATAGCAGCAAGTTTCCCTTAAGTGGATCACCCAAGGTTTATCGAACTCAGGGAGGAAGAGGTCAAAGATATCCCTCTCAAGCAACCCTGCAATCACGATACAAGAAGTCTCTTGTGTCCCCAACACACCTATTACACTTGTCAGGTGTATAGGTGCACTAGTTCAGCGAAGAGATAGTGAAACACAAGTGGTATGAATGAATATGAGCAGTAGTAACGGCGCGCAGAAAAGTGCTTGCAGCGTGCGAGTTGATGGTAGTAATATTGCAGGAAGTAAAGATGCGATGAAACAGTAAACAAGTGATGATTGCAGTATTTGGAAACAAGGCCTAGGGATCATACTTTCACTAGTGGACACTCTCAACATTGATCACATAAATAAATAAGTTCTCTTCCTTTGTGCTACATATACTCTTGTTCGATAATGAACACCATTCGTTGTGTAGGGCTACAAGAGCACCTCAATGCCGGAGTTAACAAGCTCCACAACATTCGGCATTCATATTTAAGTAACCTTTAGAGCATAATAGATCTTTGCAATTTAAACCGAGTACTAACATAGCATACACACCTGTCACCTTTACACTATGAAGGGGGAATAAATCACATCAATACTATCATAGTAATAATTAACTCCATAACCTACAAGAGATTATGATCATAACCTACGCCAAGTACTACATGATGCACACACTGTCACCATTACACCGTGAAGGAGGAATAGACTACTTTAATAACATCACAAGAATAGCACATAGACTAATAGTGATACAAAGCTCATATGAATCTCAATCATGTAAGGCAGCTCATGAGATCATTGTATTGAAGTACATAGGAGAGAGATTAACCACATAGCTACCGGTACAGCCCTTAGCCTTGAGGGAGAACTACTCCCTCCTCATGGGAGACAGCAGCGTTGATGAAGATGGTGGTGGTGTCGATGGAGATGCCTTCCGGGGGCACTTCCCCGTCCGGCGGCGTGCCGGAACAGAGACTCCTGTCCCCCAGATCTTGGCTTCGCGATGGCGGCGGCTCTGGAAGGTTTCTCGTACCGTGGCTTTTCCGTATCGAAGATTTAGGTCAGCGACCTTTAAATAGGCGAAGAGGCGGAGTCGGAGGGGGTACAGAGCCGCCACACAATAGGGCGGCGCGGGCCCAGCCCTGGCCGCGCCGGCCCCATGTGTGGGCCCCCTGTGGCTCTCCTCTGGTGGCTCTCGGGTGTTCTGGAAGCTTCGTGGAATTCTAAGATGCTGGGCGTTGATTTCGTCCAATTCCGAGAATATTTCCTTACTAGGATTTCTGAAACCAAAAACAGCAGAAAACAGGAATTGGCACTTTGGCATCTCGTCAATAGGTTAGTTCCGGAAAATGCATCAAAACGATATAAAGTGTGAACAAAACATGTAGGTATTGTCATAAAACAAGCATGGAACAAAAGAAATTATAGATACGTTTGAGACGTATCATGCGGCGCAACACCAGAGATTCCGGCGCCAACGTGGAACCTGCACAACACAATCAAAGTACTTTGCCCCAACGTAACAGTGAGGTTGTCAATCTCACCGGCTTGCTGTAAACAAAGGATTAGATGTATAGTGTGGATGATGATGTTTGTTTGCGAAGAACAGTAAAGAACAATTGCAGTAGATTGTATTTCAGATGTACAGAATGGAACGGGGTCCACAGTTCACTAGTGGTGTCTCTCCCATAAGATAAATAGCATGTTGGGTGAACAAATTACAGTTGGGCAATTGACAAATAAAGAAGGCATAACAATGCGCATACATATATCATGATGAGTACTATGAGATTTAATCAGGGCATTACGACAAAGTACATAGACCGCTATCCGACATGCATCTATGCCTAAAAAGTCCACTTTCAGGTTATCATCCGAACCCCTTCCGGTATTAAGTTGCAAACAACAGACAATTGCATTAAGTATGGTGCGTAATGTAATCAACACAAATATCCTTAGACAAAGCGTTGATGTTTTATCCCTAGTGGCAACAGCACATCCACAACCTTAGAACTTTTCGTCACTGTCCCTGCATTCAATGGAGGCATGAACCCACTATCGAGCATAAATACTCCCTCTTGGAGTTACAAGTATCAACTTGGCCGAGCCTCTACTAGCAACGGAGAGCATGCAAGAACATAAACAACATATATGATAGATTGATAATCAACTTGACATAGTATTCAATATTCATCGGATCCCAACAAACACAACATGTAGCATTACAAATAGATGATCTTGATCATGATAGGCAGCTCACAAGATCTAACATGATAGCACAATGAGGAGAAGACAACCATCTAGCTACTGCTATGGACCCATAGTCCAGGGGTGAACTACTCACACATCGATCCGGAGGCGATCATGGCGATGAAGAGACCTCCAGGAGATGATTCCCCTCTCCGGCAGGGTGCCGGAGGCGATCTCCTGAATCCCCCGAGATGGGATTGGCGGCGGCGGCGTCTCTGGAAGGTTTTCCGTATCGTGGCTCTCGGTACAGAGGGTTTCGCGACGAAGGCTTTAAGTAGGCGGAAGGGTGGAGTCGGAGGAGTCACGGGGGCCCCACACGCTAGGGCCGCGCGGGCCCCCTTAGGCCGCGCCGCCCTAGTGTGGCGGCGCCCGTGGCCCCACTTCGTTTCTCCCTCGGTCTTCGGAAGCTTCGTGGAAAAATAAGCCCCGGGCGTTGATTTCGTCCAATTCCGAGAATATTTCCTTTGTAGGATTTCTGAAACCAAAAACAGCTAGAAAACAAGAATCGGCTCTTCGGCATCTCGTCAATAGGTTAGTGCCGGAAAATGCATAATAATGACATATAATGTGTATAAAACATGTGAGTATCATCATAAAAGTAGCATGGAACATAAGAAATTATGGATACTTTAGACGTATCAACAACCTCCAGGTTTTGAGGACTCTCATGCTCCGCACTATATTTGCAAACTTGACAAAGCTTTATATGGACTGAAACAGGCACCTCGAGCATGGTACTCTAGACTCAGTGAAAAGTTGAGTGACCTTGGTTTTCTTCCTTCCATGGCTGATACTTCATTGTTTCTCTATAACAGATCAGGTATCATTATCTATGTGTTGATCTATGTTGATGATATTATAGTAACTAGTTCTTCTGATGATGCCATTGATATTCTGCTTCGAGATCTCAACAAGAACTTTGCTATTAAAGATTTGGGAGACTTACACTACTTTCTTGGCATTGAAGTCAAGAGGGTGAACAATGGATTAGTTCTAACACAAGAAAAATATGCTACTGATCTGTTGACAAAAGTTGGCATGCGTGATTGCAAGGCTACACCTACACCTTTATCATCTACAGAACAGTTGTCTCTTCATGATGGTACATCTTTGGGGCCTGAAGATAGTACCCAGTATCCCAGTATTGTTGGAGGATTACAATAGTTGACATTAACACGTCCAGATTTGTCTTATTCTGTTAACAAAGTTTGCCAGTTTATTCATGCTCCTACTACAGAACACTGGAAACGTATTCTCAGATATATACAAGATACCTTAAAGATTGGAATCACATTTGTTAAGTCTTCATCTATTCTCCTTAGTGCTTTTTCTGATGCAGATTGGGCAGCCTCTGTTGATGATAGGCGATCTACTAGTGGTTTTGCTATATTTGTTGGACCAAATCTGGTATCTTGGAGTGCCAGAAAACAAGAAACAGTGTCAAGATATAGTATGAGGCTGAATACAAAGCTCTTGCAAATGCTACAACAGAATTAATTTGGGTTGAAGCTCTCCTTGGTGAACTTGGTGTTCGGTTAAGACAAAGGCCATGTTTGTGGTGTGATAATCTAGGTGTCACTTACCTATCTGCAAACCCAGTGTTTCATTTTCATGCCCGCACCAAGCATATTTAGATAGATTTTCACTTTGTGTGAGAAAGGGTTGCTAAACATCTTCTGGATATTAGATTTGTTTGAAGCAAAGATCAAGTTGCAGATGGCTTCACAAAGGCTCTTCCTGTAAAGCAATTAGATGAGTTTAAGCGTAATCTAAACCTTTCCAATGTTTAGATTAAGGGGGAGTGTTAGTTGTAATAGGCTGTAGTTTGTGTACCGTATACGGTACTGTTTTCTCTCCCTATACAAGTAGGGTACTGGGCCTTTGAGCATCATATATAAACCCGTATGGACTCAAGCACGGTTTGACTCGTTGTTGTCAATAACCTTATCTTATATAACTTCTAGGCGTATCTTTTTTCTTTGATCGGAAGTGAGCTTTCCAAATATTAAGCACAAGTTGATGACTACCCTAGATCCAAAATAGGTTTAGTAAAATGTGTGGCAGCCAGTTGTTTGTACTGATTTAGTTGTACAACATATAACACATGTTGCGAGTTTCAGACTACATCACCACACACACATCTCCTAGAAGAATAGGGGGAGGGCACTAGTACAAAATAGCCTACCAGTTGCGTGTTGAATTACGCTACCAGTCATGGGCCCTGGCACGCTAATGGTATCTCGTCAGTGGTAAGACTCTACTAGTTGCGTGTGTACCCAACACGCTACCAATACTTTCTAGACCCGAGTACAGACATACCCCACCTAGTAATCACATGTGCTTTTCTCCGCTATGCTACCAGTATGCGCATACCAGTCGTGTGCGCGTTTTAAGCTGGCGAGTACTAATAGCAGTCGTGTGCGTCTCTATAATGTGTTTCCTACTCGTGAGGGGTACATATCCTATGAAACGACGGAACATGGACCTTTGGCTTGCTAGAAGAGGGACATGATTTTGTTACGAGGTGGGCTACTAGTAATTTTACAAACTGGACTTTGTAGTATTCAGCGGCCTCAGCGACCAGATATTTCCAAAAGTCTATATGCTCTGGTAATTTTACAAATTGAACCTTTTAGAACATTGAATTCAGCGACCTCAGCGACCATATATTCCCAAAGTTTGTATGATAAATTGGACCTTATAGAACATTGAATTCAGCCACCTCAACGACCAGATATTCCCAAAGTCCACATGCTCTGGTAATTATACAAATTGGACCTTGTAGAACATTTAATTCCCTCATCGACCAGATATTCCCAAAGTTCGTATGTTCTCTCTCGCATGGTCTCATATCTCTCGTCTCCTATCTGCAGTCCCAATTCCTATGGTTCCTGGGCCACCGTAACGCACCCCTCGCTACCCCACATTGTCGGGAGGCCTCCCCCACCCTTGAACTTCAAATCTAGGCCACGGAGTAGCGTTTCTTGACTCCCCCGAGCTCGCTGATTAGGAGCTCCATGAATTTGCTCGACAAGCTCTGTTTGCGCGTCGGTGTCAAGTGGGATCCCATCTAAGTCCCACTTGTAATGCATTTTACTTTTTCTAGTGTAAATTTTGACACTAAAATTTATACTAGAAAAGATAAAAATACACTATAAATGAAATCGCAGTGGGATCCTATCTTGACACCCTAACGTCGACCTTCCCAACCAGAAATCCCAATAAAAAATCGAACAAGCACTTGGATTATTGTATCATTATCCTAATGTTGGAAAAAATCGCCATTTGGTAGAGCTAGAATTTGAAATTAGTACTACAAATGTAATCTGAATGTAAAGAGAGATGAACTAGGTTCAGGTACGCTGAATTGCTCTATTCAAACACACTAGAAGGTCTATTTTGCAAATGTATGAATTGGCCACCTCATAGATGGATCCTATCCCTTGGTTTTGAATCCAACAACTCAAAGTGCCAAGGTTCCAACAATTAGTCCGTTTCATAGAATACATTCTCACGTGGGAGGGGGGGCGGGGGGGGGGGGGCACCGGCCCCCAGCTCATAAAGAATTGGTGAAGGAAAAAAGAAATTATAAGCCTTTTTAGCCTTTTGCTCCCCAACCATGAAACTTTGTGGTCCCCACCACTCCCAACTCCCGACCATGGCAAACTACGCCATTTGCGTCTCACACTCTCGCAACATGGCTATGTTCTTGATGCTGCTGCCGGCCTTTCACTCTAGAATGGCATTACCGGCTTTCTTGATGATACATGATGGCCGTTGCTAATGACACGGGATGGGGCGACTTTTATTCAGGCCATAGAATAGTATTAGTGATTGTAATGCGGCTGTAATAATCGTTAGACATAGAAAGTCTATCTAATTTCTTCTTGGGCTTGGGCCGTCGGAGGACAGGGTAGACTCCGAGATGTACATCCATATGCCAACCGATTAATCACAATCAACACAATTTACTCGAAAAATCACAAACAATGTAAATTAACACCATTAGTAATCTACACATTTTCACTACACCATGGTAGGCACTTGCCGATAGAAGAAGCTGTTGGCATAGGACCCCTTTGCCAACCGATGCACTGAAGCTAACACCTATGGCAACGGAAGATAAACAGTCGGAGATTTTGTTGTGGGCAAAAGTTCTACCGATAGAAGATTCACTTGCCGACACTTAATATGTAGACATACACCCTACATACGACAACAAATTATCTGTGACCATACACCCTACCTATGCCAACAGTTCGTAGGTGGGTATACACTCTACATACGCCAACACAAACCATGTCAGCCTACACACTATAAACACTGACACATATGTTGTAGGCATGTCAAGCGACAGAAGTAGAGGGGTGAACGCTAGTACCACGTATATCTATTATATACTAAAAGCACAATACATGGTCATCCACATCATCAAAATTATTTCAACCGCTAGATCTGTAATTTTAATGGACAAGATTTAAAGATTTTACGTAACACATATGAGATATGTCACGTGTCACCACCTTCCATGAGAAAGGAAAATAAAAGGTGTAGTCAAATTTTACGTAACAATTATTTATTTTATAGACATTGTGTACATGTGCACCCATCACGTGTTCTCCCAAAAAAACCCACATATACTTTACACGGAAGAAAAATTACCATTAGCTTTTCTATTAGTATCATCACGTAGCCTTTATTGCATATGGAAGAAAAAAATTGGCTTTAGGATAATATTTAACTAATTAAATGTATGGCTATAATTTAGAGATAAAAATGTCGAAACGTAGAGGAGCTAAAATATACATAACCAATATCTCTACAACGGGAATTTCCAGAAAAATGATTTGATCAATATCCAGTTTAAGAGGCTATAAAAATTGGATTCAAGCTTTATTTAAACCATAAACATGTGGCATGATATATATAGAGGCCGTCGGCATACGATTGCACATGCCGAGCGCTCTAAAATAGTTGTCGACAACACCTGGCCATCACCATATAGGTGGGCATACTGGGGGGTTTTTTGGGACATACCATCGTCAAAATATGACCGTCGAAATACATGTCATTATGTTGAGGCTACCCATCGGCAAAAGCATAGGTGCCAGCATATACTCCTACCACGTGGCCCGCAGTTCCACCCACCGACGGAAGACTGACAGTGGTAGGTGTATGCCTACAACCACGTTAGAGGCCCCGAGCGCTCTAAAATAGTTGTCGACAAAACCTGGCCATCACCATATAGGTGGGCATACTACCATCGTCAAAATATGACCGTCGACATACATGCCATTATGTTGAGGCTGCCCATCGGCAAAAGCATAGCTGCCAGCATATACTCCTACCACGTGGCCCGCAGTTCCACCCACCAACGGAAGCCTGACAGTGGTAGGTGTATGCCTACAACCACGTTAGAGGCCCTCTATATATAGGGTATGCCGAGGGTGGCCGTCGACATACCTTTTTTATTTTTCATTTTGTTTTTATTTCTGATTACTTAGTTATATGCTTCAGAAAGAAGTGGTTCTAATGGTCTTCATATCGAATCTACTCATGTGAGACTGCCATGTGGTATCGATATGATGCAAAATAAATTAAGTCAAAGAAAACTAAAATTGTCTCCACACGACATCACTACACCCGCTAAGAAATAGCAGCATAACCATGGCGCTAGATAAAACAACCAAAACTAACTAATAGTGTTAGCAGAAACTCAATTCGGCTCCCGGGTGCGTATGATCCCTCTACCATAAAAACATATTTCCAAGTGTTAAAAAATTTTGACAAAAAAGTTTACATGTACATCTCCATAATATATGTGTATTCGTCAAGTTTCACGAAAAATAATATTTTTTGTAGTCTAAGCGAAAAAGAGAAAATTTATCTTGTGACAAGTCTTTGTTTCAGCACCGAATTTTGTCTTTTTTACACACGCCGCATGACATGTCGATTTTTCATGAAACGACTTTGTGAGCGCATAGCACATGAATATGTACGTGCGGAATTTTTGTTTCAATTTTTTGACATTTTAAAATATGTCTAACATGTATTTCAAAATAAAGGGAGCATATGCTCCCATGTGCCAAAACAACACTACGTGACAATATTTGAACATGAAAATTTTGGTTAAACCTGAAACACGAATAATCATAATGAATATTATACTCTCTCCATCTCAAAATATCTTTGTCAATTTTATCTACATACAAAAGTATATATACACTTATAGACTTTTCAAAGATTTCAAATAAATATTAACTTATTAAGTGTTTAAAGTGATGTCAAATTCAAAGATTTCTTCTCGACCGATATTTACCGTACATAGCCAGAAATTGGTTATTCCGGTTTATAAGTAAATACATATTGTCTTCACGGATTTAGCGTGGTCCCTCTTTTAAATGACTACTCATAACCATTGGATATCGACATGAAGTTTTTGCACCCATGAGTAGATGCTCCCGGTTTTTAAAATGAGCTTAACAACATTTTAAAATGTCAAAAATTTCTGATTCAAAATTTATCATGTACATCTCAAGGTTCTATGTTCTCGCAAAGTTGCTTCGCAAAAAATCGATATTGTTTGTGTCGTGCGTCAAAAAGATAAAATATGATTCTGAAAAATATCTCTTAGTGAGATATTTCTTTATTATTTTTACACGGGACACAAAAAGTGTCGGTTTTCCATGAAAATTGATGTGCACACATACAATGTAGACATGTATGAATGTAATTTTTGGTCAAGCTTTTAAAAACATCTATTTTTTTTGTCAAGTGGCATGAGCATATGCTAAGATCAAAAGTGTATTTCTGATACTCTACATGTAAGTTAAAATCTATGTACTACTTTTTAAAAATATAACCACTTGCAAAAGGCACATATATTCAATGATAATTCATTTCTTATGCCAACAAAAAAATCTCCAAGAAATTAAAAGTTGTTAAAGATGTCTTTGGAACAAGTGGTATTTTCTGATATAGTATTTGTGGTGAATATCCTAATTCAAATTTCATAATATAAGTTTCTGTAGAGCCATAATTGACAAGTGCTGGCATTGCCCTCGCAAATGCGAGGGCCACCTTGCTAGTTTTTCAAAATAGCAACATGAATGGCAGTTGCAAGAATCCACAAATCACAACATAATGGCAGGACTTCATCACAATTCAGCAATAGCACTTCAACACAAGATCCATTCATTCCCATCACCAAGTAGTACACAAGTAAAGTTACAGACATCTAAGTACTTGAACCAAACGCATTACATCCCAGCTACATATTAAGCTACGGTCATTGCCTTAAAATGCAGGTTTAAGCTACATAATATGCTACAAAAAGTCACTACATGTGACCCAACGATGCCGAAAAGCCCTGGAACACAAGTCACAGATTGTCCATGTGCATAAGATTAAAGATGCTACTATCCCAACAGACATGAAGATTTCAATAGTCCACGATCTACTTGGAACA
Organism: Lolium rigidum; assembly: GCF_022539505.1. Classification (NCBI taxonomy): domain Eukaryota; kingdom Viridiplantae; phylum Streptophyta; class Magnoliopsida; order Poales; family Poaceae; genus Lolium; species Lolium rigidum. Next base: position 362,166,296 of record NC_061508.1, on the reverse strand, counting down.
CAAAATATCAGCGTACCTGCAAAGAAATATGCAATATCCATGAATGTGTTGCATCGAACACAACACCAAATTGTTTCTGTACATGCATCAATATAATCACAACAAAAGCCAGCGTTCTCTCTTTAGTGTCATGTAGATCAATAGAAATAACAAAAATAAATTATCTCTTTCGTATTAAGCAAATATTCACAAACCGTATATACACTTTGACATCCTTGTTACTACAAATCATAACACACTTGAAATATTTTCTTCAGGCATTAGCAAAAGTAAGTAGGTTGGTAATGATTGCTGAATTTAAAAATAACAGTAGGAAAACATTGGTTATGTAGAGAATAGCTAGAAAACAAAGAAACTGGTTTGAAGTTCTAATAGCAGAATGTGTAATGGGTGTACATTAAGACACACCATTACTGTACCCAAGAAAAGAATTAAGTGACAGGGACATGAATGCCACAAAATCTAGGCGATGTTAGAAAAGCAGATCAACATCTCATTATTTTGTATGAGTATCAGTGTTAGATATATATTCAAAACTGTTATTATCATTCTATTTTCTTCTAATTTCTAAATTAAAAAAGTGACTCGCACAAAAGGATCTCTTGCTTCAGCTTTAGTCTAAAAACATATGACACCTTTTAATTCAATGGCTTCTAATTTTTAATTTAACAGCAAAAAGGGAGAGGAAGCATGCTAGCGGCCCAAGGTGATCACTCGTCGTCGTCATCCTAGTCCTCATCGTACTCGTTCTCATCGTCATCTTCCTCCTCCTCCTCGCCTTCACCTTCATCTTCATCCTCCTCTTCATCATCATCTTGAGCTTGTCCTTTGCCATGAGGTGGTGGAGAGGGGCGTTCCCAACGGTTCTCGGGAATGAGTCTTCGGAGCTAGTCCACTTGTTCGTGGACTTCCACTCCTCGGGAGGGGTGATGATGTTCTCGGAGCCATCGGAGACGGGGATGTTCATGTGAGTCATCATGGCCTTTTGGCGTTGACGAATCTTCTTGTTTTGGACATGGCAATCATACATCCGGTCTTGGAGGTCTTCCTTGAAGCAAAAGGACTTCTTGAGACGCGCGGTGAGCTTTCCAATCCATCCCTTGGTCTTGTGAGATTGGGGCACATAGTCGGAGTCTTCGCTCTCTTCCTCCTCTTCTTCTTTGTCATCAAACCTTGGCTTCACATGAGTCTTGGCAACGGGGTTGCGAACACGGTGACTGGTAAAGGGTGCCACACTGAGAGAGAAGGTCTCCATGTTGAGCTTGTTCCCAATTGAGGCAAATCAACCTCATGATGTAAGGAGTATATTCGGGAAGCTTGCGAAGAAAGGCGCAATCACGCATCTCATGCCATATGTAGTCCATGCAATCCAATTGTCTCCCGCTGCCATGGTTCTCTTGAGTAAGCACGAGGAGGTTGACAAGGAAGCCATGGACTTTATCATGATTGGTATTCTTGGGGTTAACAATGTTGCGGTAGATGCGGTTCATGATATCATAGGTGGGGAGGAGGGCATATGCACTACCGCAAAGCGCTCGACCAGGGATGTAGAGGTTGACCATCTTGTTCTTGCTCATGGGCTTCGGGTGAAGATGAACCTTGAAGGAGTTGAGGTTGTCGTTGTTGAGTTGATAGCCAAGACCATGCGCAAACTCTGCCCAAGTGGCTCTCTTGATATTCCCAAAGTATGTATGCTCTAGTAATTTTACAAATTGGACCTTGTAGAACATTAAATTCAAAGACCTCGGCGACCAGATATTCCCAAAGTCCGTATGCTCTGGTAATTTTAGAAATTGGACCTTGTAGAACATTGAATTAAGCAACCTCGGCGACCAGATATTCCCAAAGTCTGTATGCTCTGGTAATTTTACAAATTGGACCTTGTAGAACATTGAATTCAGCGACCTCAGCGACCAGATATTCCCAAAGTCCACATGCTCTGGTAATTTTACAAATTGGACCTTGTAGAACATTGAATTCAGCAACCTCAGCGACCAGATATTCCCAAAGTCGGTATGTTCTCTCTCCTCATGTGGTCTCATCTCTCTCGTCTCCTATTTGCAGCCCCAATTGCTATGGTTCCTGGGCCACCGCAAGGCACCCCTCGCTACGCTACATTGTCGGGAGGCCTCCCTCACCCTTGAAATTCAAATCTAGGCCAGGGAGTAGCGTTTCTTGCCTCCCCTGAGCTTGCTGATTAGGAGCTCCATGAACTTGCTCGACAAGCTCCGTCTACGTGTCGGTGTCAAGTGGGATCCCATCTAAGTCCCACTTCTAATGCATTTTACTTTTTATAGTGTAAATTTTGACACTAAAATTTAAACTAGAAAAGATAAAATATATTGTAAATGACATCGCAGTGGGATCCTATCTTGACACCCTAGCATCGACCTTCCCAACCATAAATCCCTACAAAAAAACGAACAAACACTTGGATTTATTTTAACATTATCCTAATGTTGGAAAAAAAACTTTCGCCATTTGGAAGAGCTAGAATTTGGAATTAGTTACAAATAGAATATGAATGTAAAGAGTGCTAGGTTCAGGTACGTTGAATTGCTCTATTCAAACACACTAGAAGGTCTATTTTGCAAATGTATCATTGGCCACCTCATAGATGGATCCTATCCCTTGGTTTTGAATCCGACAACTCAAAGTGCCAAGGGTGCAGCAGTTAGTCTGCTTCATAAAAAAGAAAATTATAAGCCTTGTAGTACATGTTTTTTTAGCCTTTTGCTCCCCAACCATGAAACTTTGTGGTCCCGACCACTCCCAACTCCCGACCATGGCAAACTCCGCCATTGGCGTCTCACACTGTAGCGGCATGGCTATGGCCTTGATGCTACTACGTAATGTCGTGTTCACTCTAGAATGACATTGCCGGCTTTCTTGATGATACATGATGACTGTTGCTAATGATACGGGATGATGCGGCTTTTATTCAGGCCGCATAATAGGATTAGTGATTGTAATACGGCTGTAATAATCATAGTCGACATACAGAGTCTATCTAATTTCTTCTTGGCCTTCGGCCGTCGGAGGGCAGGGTAGACTCCGAAGTGTACATCCAACCCAAAGTGATTAATCACAATCAACACAATTTACTCGAAAAATCACAAACAACTATTAGTAATGTACACATATTGTTGGCGGGGGGGGGGAGGAGGGGTCCAGTGATCAGTTTGAATCGAACACCGGTTGGGCTAGGCCCATCGGCGAGGACGGGGCTGGGATGTTTTCAGTTTGCTATTTTTGATCTTTTTTAGTTCTAGATGGAGTTTCAATTTTTTCGGTTTCTTTGTTTTTGTTCGGTCTCTACTGGTCATTTAGGGTATGTTCGTTTTTCGAACCGGGTGGAATGGAATGGAACGGTTCCATTCCATTCCATTCCATCACATCTCATTCTGTTCCATTTTCTTGTTCGGTTGGTTTGAGAAAGAGTAGAATGGAACCAGATCTAACATGGAATTAATTAGCCTAACATAGCAATTAATTAGCCTAATGGCCTGGAGAGGAACAAGGAGGAGCGCCGACCGCCACGCCTCGGCAAGCACGGAGGAGCAGGGGAGGGCTGCGCCCGGCCCGGCCGTGGCGCCGCCGCCCCGGCCGCGAGCACGGAGGAGAGGAGGGCTGCCCCCGGCCCGGCCGTGGCCGCCGCCGCCCCTGGCCGCGAGCGAGCGGTTCCACCTCGCCGCGCTCGGCAACCTCCGCGCCGCCGCGCCCGACGACCTCCGCGCCGCCACGAGGCCGGCGTCGCCGCACCCGACGACCTCCGCGCCAACGCGCCTCGCTACGCCCAGCAACCTCCGGTCGTCACGCCTGGCTCCGGCGGCCTCCGTGCCTTGCTCCGCCCGGCTGCACGATGTGAGAGAGAGATTAGGGATGAGAGAGAGAGGATTAGGGAGAGGTGAGAGAGAGGAAAGCGGCCCGTTCCACTCGGTCCGGCCGATTTGGCCGGACGAGTGCATTCCGCATCTAGATAGAATATTCCATTTCGTGGAACCGTTCCATTCCATTTTTCTGTCTAACCGAACACGAGAATGGGTTCCAGGTGTGGAACCGTTCCATTCCATTCTAGCTGGTTCTGAAACCGAACGGACCCTTAGTTTTTCGGTCAGTTTCCTGAACAATTTTAAATTTGAACATTTTAAAAAAATTAACTTTTTTCAGATAAAATATTTTTCAAACTTGAACAATTTTCAAAATATGAAGTTTTCAAAAAGAAAAAGAAAACAACAACAGGAAAACTGTACGTTTGACCAAAACAGAGAAGAGAGCAGGCGAAATTGGGGGCTGCCCCCTGGCCTCTGGAACGTGAGAGCATCTCCAGTCGCGTCCCCCAAATCGTCCCCCAAACCGCGCCGGATTGAGCGTTTGGGGGACGTGTTTCGTTCGTGCCACGTTTGGGGGACGTCGCTCCCCAGTCGCGTCCCCCAAATAAAATTTCGCAAATTTTAAACTTAACTAGATTCAATTAGATTCGTCCAAACTTACATAGATTCGAACGAAATTTGACTAAATTTAAACTAAACCTAATCTAGAACCACTTGCGGCGGCGGGAGGCGTCGTAGTACTGCTGGAAGTTGTACATGTCGTCGGTGACGACCTCCTGCTTGACGCGCTCGTCGACGGGCTCGTCCTTCACCAAGCCGCTTGGTCCTCGCCTCGCCGTCGTCGGAGAGGTCCACCGGCGGCTTGCCGGAGTCGCGGATGGACATGGCGATCGCCGCGTCCAGGTCGCCCCTCCGAGCGTCCTTGTCGTCCATGGACGCCAAGAACGCCGCCCGCAGCCCTGGACAGTCCTCGGGGTCGTCGCTGCTGGCGATGAGCCGCTGCTGCCGCTCGTACTCCGCCAGCAGCGCCGCCTGCGATGCTTCCTCCGGCTCCTCCTTCACCTCCGGCTTCGGGATGAGGAGGGCACCGCCGCGCCTCCCTTGCTGCCGCCGGCTGCCGCTGCCGCCACGCCTCGTGTTGACGGGCGTCGCCGGCTCCTCCTTGACCTCCCGTTTGGGGACGGTGTAGGGCGCCGACCGGTAAGACGCGGACGGCGTCGATCGCGCCGGTCCCGAGGAAGAAGAGTGCGAGGAGGACGAGTACGTCGTCCTCCTCGGCTGCCATTGAGGAGACGGCGGCGGCGACGATGGCATCTCCAGCCTTGGAGCGCCGTTGCGGATGCCGCGGATGACGTTCTCGAGGGTGCGCCCCGGAACGCCCCGGAACAGGGCGCGGCCTTCCCTGTTCCAGCTGTTGGGGCCGCCGACAAGGTTGTCGGTGTTGTGCATCTCGACGTCGTACTTCGCCTGGAAGTACGTCGTCCACCATGCGTCGTTGTCGTTGACCGCCCACGTCGGATCCAACCGCTCCTCGGCGGTGAGTTGAGCCCGACGGGCCTTGATGGCGTCCCTCCATTGGTCCGTGCGCGGCTTCGGCGGCGGCGGAACGCCAATGCCGTTCACGGCCATCTTCCAGCCGCCATCGCTGGCAGCCGCATGTCCGGCGGGACCGGATACCGGGCGTGCGTACGGCGCCCACGCTCCGGCACGGTGAGGCTGCCGCGGCCGAAGCCGTTCGCCGCGGCGATCTTGCGGGAGGACGAGCTCGACATTTTTGGAGCGGCGAGGAGAAGATCTGGGAGGGGGGAGGCGGCGGCGACGAGAAGGATTGTGAGCGGCGAGAACTGCAGGGCGTCTTAAAACAGCGGCGGCAGCCGGGTGGTTGCACGCAATAACTCCGGCGCGGACGGCCACGCGGCCATGCACGACGAGACGCGTCCCTCGCGTCGCCCGGGAAAACAGGGACGCCATTAACGTCGCTTGACCAAAGGTAGGCGACGGGGTTTTAGTCTTCCGTGCCGCTGACGGGTCGGGCCCGCGTCGGTTCGCCTCGCTTTTCGTTGTGTCCGGCGTCCCCGGTGCGTCTCCTGTGGGACGGGGACGGGCTCGGGGCGCCGGACACCGTATCGGGGCGCACCGGATAAAAATGGGCTTTGGGGGACGCGGCTGAAACGCATTTTCTGTCCGGCGCACCCCAAATTCCTTTGGGGGACTCTTTGGGGGACGCGACTGGAGATGCTCTGAGATCAGGTCGATATGCGAGGAGACGTGCTGTAGCTCGATCATTGATGCGCATAAGGAGGTGTGCTGAATGGACATGGACGAATACTGGTCAGATGCAGCTGCGGCGTCCATGCGTGTGAGCGTGCCCAACTGCAACACTTGAGATAGCTCCGATAGGCATCGCCGAGCTAGCTAGCTGCCCATGCTGTACAAGTAGAATACATCCTGCAGGGAACGCCATGATTGTTTCGAGGCAGCGACCAAGCTATGGATTCAAGGCAACACGGGTTGGCAGTGAGATACATGAACGGTCAAGACGTGTGTAACTCTGCGGCGTCGATGCGTGTGAGCGTCTCCAACTGCAACTTCAGATAGAGATAGCTCAACATGAACATTCAGAGAAGAAAGCACCCAAACGGCTTGTCAACCTCTACTCCCAGATTTGGACCCGTCTGAACGATGTCCCAGGTGCTCCTATACACCGACCGGGTCGATCCGTATGGGGTGCCGCACACCCCTGACCCGGCGACTGTATAGTGGGCCAGCCTAGCTTCTCTTTTTATTCTTTTTTTCTTACCATTTATTTTGCTGCTATTTTTAAAATTCGAATAATTGCGAATTAAAATAATTTTTGAATCTGAATAATTTTTGAATTAGAATATTTTCTAATTTGAAAAAATTCGAATTTACACAATTTTTGAATTTGAATATTTTTCAGATTTGACCAATTTTATAGTTTGAATATTTTCCAAAATTGATCATTTTTTAATTTGAATATTTTTTTGGGCTTGAACATTTTTCTAACTTGAACAATTTTCAAGATTTTTTTCAATTTATTTTTTAAATTTAAACATTTTTTAATCTGCATATTTTCCAAAAAAAAATGAATTCTAAAAAAATGAACATTTTTAAAATACACATTTTCCAAATTTTAAAATTTTAGTTTTTTAAATATTCAAGAAAAAAGAAACATAAAAAATAAATAGGAAAGAAAAATAAATCAAAAAAAACATAACATAAATTGAAAAACGCTGACGGCCTACGCTTAACTGGGCTGGCTCGTACCGCGTGCAGTGTGTGTAGCGCGCGGTACGTGCCGACCTGGTCGGTCTGCCGTCCAAGTAGGCTACAAAGAAGTTGAGTTTCCAAGGGTATGGTTCCGGCCATACGATCTGTGTCCAAGCTTTAGGCGTGTTTGGTTGTTCCTGTCAATTCTAGTGAGACTTATTTGCAAATTTCATCGCTCAGGTTTACACACCAGAAATACACTGACCTGGTTGGTGGTTCCTATTCACCGCGTAATGCAACCTCTATCTAGGGCATCGCACAGGGTGGGATTTCTCGGGCCGGCCCAATAGCACGAGGAGGGGTTCGGGTTAATTATTTTGATTGTTTTTTCTTCAAGTTTCTACCGGTTTTTATCTAGTTTAGGCTGGTTCCCTCAAATTTCGAAATTGGTCAGATTTTAAGTTGGTTCAAAAAATTTGGTTTTAAAAAATGATCAGATTTTGACTTTTTTTATAATTGTTCAAAATTTCGAATTTGTTCAAAAAAATTGTACAGATTTCAAAATTGTTCACATTTCAAATTTGTTTAGATTTTAAATATGTACATGTTTTGAATTTGTTTGGTTTAAAAAATGATTACATTTCAAATTTGTTTGATTTTAAAAATGTTCTAATTTTGATTTTTTTAGAAGGAACCGGATATAAAAACCCGGTAAGAACCTTTCAGACTCGCAAGAGAGAGGGTACCGACCCTCGTCGCGTCCGCTCCAGGGGTGGCAGTTGGAGGCGCCGCTTAAAGCGGCGCATAGGACCTCCCCACTTGGTTGGCAAGAGGAGCACGCCCCACACACCCCCAGGTTCGTGAATAAGAGTAGCAACATTTTGAAGAGGTGGCAAGTATCAAGCTTTTGTTGGCACGTGTCACTGGTTCTTTGGAGTGTGCATACTTATATGCTTCATGTGAGTCCACTGAGAGCAGTCGTTTGTGGTTGTTGTTGATGATGTGGTTGTCGAGATTAGGTCAAAGGCTCGTGTTGAAGCCATTGTTGACAAGGCCACAGAGGAGTCATATGTGGTTTGGGTAGAATGTATCTTTTGTTATTTCTTCCCACATGCTAGGTCATGCCCGTCGCCGTGGCCCGATGTGTCGGTTGTCACTGAGTGCAAGGACATCGATGGGATCATGGCTTTCGGTGATACAAATCATGCTCAGGTTGAAGGAGTGGTATGAAGATCCCTCTCCTCATCTCTTCGTAGTGCATCTGTAGGTGGACTCGCTTGGGACCTCAATAGTGTATTCCACACCACCACCCGTGGAGCATAGCTAGCTGATTTGTTATAAACGCGACAAGTAAAACAAAGAGCGAACAAATTAAGCAAACCAGGCAGGAGACACAAGATTCTATGTGAAAAATTGTCTCCAACAAAGAGAGAAAAAAAAAACTCCGAACGCTAGCTGACGAAACTTCACTATACGAAGAATGTTTACAATCGACGTGGGTTATTTCATGAAGCGATAAACCCTAGCGGGCGGCTTACAACACGTATACATAGGCGGAGATAACGATCCATCGCAAATTTGGACCACACCATAACAAAGTTCTTGTGTGTCGCTTCGGCCGAAATCTTCGGCGACGGGCCTCGCTTCGCTCCTTCGTTAGCCTTCTTATTAAATTTGGATCACAATATTAACATGATTGCTATCGCTGACCGTGGTGACAAGTTTTATGAGGAATGTGCATTGGTGTCTATATCTGAGGTTCTCTTTGCAAGAGAGCTCAGTGACCCACTCATCGGTTTGGAGATGACTAGCCAGGGATCTCGCAAAGAGAGGCTGCTCGCCTCGGTTACGATAGGCAAAATTAAGAACATGAAGGAGTATCTCAGGAGCGAGAAAAGTGGTACCACAAGAAAAACGTATGCGACTGCTTTGATGGATGATTCTCTTCTTTTCGAGATCCTCGTTTATTTCTTTCTGTGGGTTTTCCTTACGTGTTGATCAATGTGTCGAGAGTTCCCGGTTGTATTAGGTTGGGGGAGTTGGTTAGTCTGCGTAGGTGGTTAGGTAATATGATCTTTTGCAAGAGGTGCTTCGCGGCTGTGGGTGGTGGGCTGTGGGTGGGTGGTGCTTCGCGGCTGTGGGTGGTGGCCCTAGGTCCTCTTCTCCTCGCCCTCGACGGCTGGCGGTGGAGGTCTGGCTCTCGGCTGCGGCGAGGCCCAGGCGTGTGCGGTGTCTCCAGACTACGCGATCTGCGCTTGGTGTCTCCACTGGCAACCTTGGACGGCCTGGGACGGTCGCCGGCGTGGGGGCGCGACCTGAATAAAGGCGGTGGTCCTAGGATTCCAATTTGTGTCAAGATGATGATCTGCCTGAGCTGTGTCCCCATTGATCTAGCTAGAGTGACGGGTTTCGGGAGGCACCGTCGGCGATCTTCCATGGGCGATTCACGCCTGGAGACTGCTGGATCGGGTGGGACTCGTCATGCGCACCCATGTTTTACTTTGGCCTTTTGGTTTCAGAGGGAGCGCTTCGAAGCTCTGCTGGTTGTTAATATCATAGGGCATGTTCTCGTTCCATGGTGCTGGCAGAGAATGTCATGAAGGCCGAGATCCGAGGACTAGCAATGGAGGATCCGTTCTTTGGGGCGAGGAGGAGTTGGCTTGGTGTTTCATGACTTGGAGCAGCGACATGCAAGTGGGGGCGACTGCAAAGTCTTATCTTTCAGGGTGAGAATTCAAGGTCTCATCTTAATTGGTTGTGTCTGGCAATGACCTTGTTGAAGGCATTGTTTTGAGAGTGAGGACCTTCTTCAGGGTGAAAACCCAGATCTTTGATCGGGCGACGACATCGCTTGTGCACTATTCCCTTCTTAGAGGCGTCGCTTTTGAAGAAGTTGGACTTATGGTGCTGTCTTAGTGGTGTTAGTGTTGTTGTTTCAATGATTAAACTATTGTAGCAGGATTTTTCTTTTTTTTCTGTAATTTTCTTTTGGCTGTGTGCATCCGTAAGGCCGCTAGGGCAATGTGTTGTTGCAGGTTGGGTGTATTTGGTATCTCCGATATTAATATATGCTCTTTGTCGAAAAAAGTAACCGGCATGTGGTATTGTTGTAACACTTTTTGATAAATTTTCCGTTAATTAACTGGGTGTTTCTCTTATTTTTAATTAATAGATTGGAGCAAAGACTTTTGTTTCAATAAAAACTTTGCCTGAATATATTTTTTAATGGTATATACGTACAAAAAATCGCTGACTTTCCAGCAATGAGCAACACGACTCGTTAAAAATAGCCAAATAAAGAAGGTACATGTTCCTCCAGGTGTCGACTGGTGGCCTTACATCTGAAGCATTTGACAAAGTCTGTTAAAAAACATGGGGTTCTTATATTTCCCGGGTTTCTCGATCTCATCCTGTTGCCTCCCCCTTCTCTCTGCTCCTTCCCCTGTTGCGCCATTTTTGGGCATTCCGAGCTTAATAAGGTACGAAGCTTCTCTCCTCCTCTCAGTTTCGAGACATGCAAAAAATCCATATGTCCATGCCGATCGATGGTGGTCAATCCACCATGAATTGATCCCAGTGGGCTCGAGGTATGCTGCTCCCGTTTGTTGGATTGGTGTTGTTAGATTGCTAGCTTTGATGCATTGCCATTTTATGGAAATTGGATGTCCAAGAAGTTCTAGAAATGATGATTCTGTGATTCAATCAGCTGACATGATCATCTTGTTTTTGTTGTATCCGTTCCTTAAGTTTCTCTCTGAACTTCGCATAGATGACAAAATTGATACAGTTCTCTTCTACATGTCTGCGAGTTTCTTGTCTTCTAGCAATGATCATGATGCCTTTGCACAAAGAGGAATAACCAAATTAATTTCTTGTTTGTAAATGAACCCAGTAGTTTATTTATTTAGATAGTATTTGAATATTTCTTACTTGAAAAACAAATGAACAGTCCCCTCATAAAAATACTTAAAAGAAGGTAGCGAGTCAATGGTCCCAACGTGGTAGCCTGCTAGAGCTGTTCCTCAGCCTAGAAAATGGAAAATAAGTAAAAAAAAATCATCAAAAGAAGGGGTAAACATCCATTCTAAACCCTATAATGTCTTCGGTCAAAAAAGAAAGAACCTATCATGTCCGGCAACACAGATTAGTGGCATCCATGTCGGGAATGAAAATCTTGAGGGTCAATCTCACAAGACAAATCAATGCTGAGAACAAAATAGAATTCCTATAACCTATCCCATTCTGTATTGCACTAATTCTTACTCCGTATAAGCTAAATGATCATGGTGATAGTCATTTGACAAAATCTTTGGGTTTGTTTGGCAGCAGAAGCAGCCCATGGCCACACGGTCAACGCCAGGGTCGCGAGACGGCAGAAGCAGCACACGCCCAGTAAGCACGAGCGGCGGCAGACCGACGTCGTCCAACGCGCGGCCGTCGAGCTCCGACGCCACATCCCGCCGTCCCGCCCGCGCCTCACTCAGCCCCGCGCCGTTGCCAGCGTCGTCGGACAAGCCGGTGCCGTCCTTCCTCCGCCCCACCGTCAGCTCGTCCCTGCGCAGCACCTCCCCGTCTCCCATCTCCAGGCCGTCCTCCTCCAAGGGGTCCCCAATCCCCCCGCAGTCGCCGGCGGCGGGCCGCGCTACGCGTTCGATCACGCCGAAGAGGACCCCTGCGCAGCAGCCGGCAAGCTCGCCGCGGCCGGTCACGCCGAAGCGGTCCCCCGTGCAGCCGGTGAGCGTGCCGCGGGCGGTCTCCATGGACAAGGCCAAGGCCAAGTCGGCGTCCACGTCGCGGTGGTCCGTGGCGTCGCCCAGGCTACTGATGCAGAAGGCGTCCAATGCGTTGAAGACCAGCAAGCTCCGCAGCAAGAAGAACAAGGACCTGGCCGGCCCGGCGGCCTCGGCGGTGGCGTCCGTCAAGCAGGCGTCCAGTTCTTCCGGTGAGATCAAGACCGAGCCGCCGCCGAGATCCCTGCCGGTGCAAGAAGAGGTGACTGTGGAGCACCGCCGCCCTGAAACGACTACCGAGGCGTCCGGTGGTGCTTCCGGCGGGATCAAGATCGAAACGGCGAGAGCCCTGCCCGTGGAGGTGCAGCAGCACCATCCCTCTGAAACGGTCACAGAGGCACCTCTCAACGTGCAAGCAGAGGTGGCCGCGGAACCCAAAGCTACCGAAAACCAACCGGAGGAGGCGACTTCTCGAGAAGTTATCAGTACTGATCATGTCAAAACAGAGGAGGACAGGGGTCAGGAGGAGCAGGTGACTACAGAAGAGCCGAGAAGAGATGCAGACAAGGGGAAGGCCCCTGTTGAAGAGAAGGCCATACCGGAGGAGTCCGTAGTAGCCGTGAAGGTGCATACGACGGCGCCAGAAGAGAAGCCGCAAACTGGCCAAGTTGAAAAGAAGGTCATACCGGAGGAGCCTCCTGAAGCCGTGAAGGTGCACACGCCGGTGCTGGAAGAGAAGCTGCAAACCGGCGCAGTCGAGGAGGCGTCAGAAAAGGAAGCTGAGAGGAACAGAGAGGATGAACTGATGCCGGCCACCGTCGTAGCAGAATCAGCGAAGGAGCCAGCAGCAGGGTTGCTGAACGTGCAAGATGAACCGGCAACCAGCGCGGCTGAAGAGGAGGTCGTCGTGGAGACCAATGCCGTGGAGAGGCAACAAGAAGAGCTGCCAAAGCCCGAAGAGATTACACAGAATTCTGAAGAAAGTGTGATGCCCGAACAAATTACGGTGAACCCGGAAAAAAGTGTGACGCCCGAAGAAATTACAGACCGCTCTGAAAAAAGTGTGGCGACCGCTGAAGTACCGAAAGAACAGCCAGCGGCTACCGAGAAGCAAGAGGAAGCTGCCGAGGAACCCCAAATGGTCGCGGCGGCGAGGGCATCGTCACTGCCGGCGACGTCGCTGGAAGAAGCTCTGGAGCAAATGGACGCAACAGCCAAGGCGCAGGCGAGCACTTCGCGGTCGGAGCCGGTGACGCCAGCCAAGGAGGCTATCAGCAAGGACAAGGCGGTGATCGACACGCTGCTGAGCACATCGGCGCCAACGACGCCGGTGAAAGGGGCTGTCCAGAAAGGCGGGGCGACATCGTCGCCGTTGCTGGCGAGGATCCCGGAGGAGATGCGGTTCTCGTTCAAGGGGAGCAGGGTGAAGACGGCGATGGAGAAGCGGCCTGAGGAGGAGCAGCCGAAGAAGAAGGAGGTGGCGCGGAGCAACGACGTGCTGGAGGAGGCCAAGAGCAAGCTGCTGGAGAAGAAGAAGAGCAAGGTGGGCGCGCTGGTGGGTGCGTTCGAGACCGTCATGGACAGCCCCCGCGTGTCCACCCCGGGCGCCAAATCGAAACCAACGCTCAGGTGATTCGGAAGGAAGCTCCGTTGGTGACCGTGTGGTTTGAATTGTGTGGTGTTTGCTTTCTGAATCTGATGTTCTGATATGATTTTTCGTTTATTCCGTGATGGTCATTGGTTTTTCTGATCACTGAGTTTAAACTGGTCGAGACGTTGTTGTTTGATTCGTTCATTTGGTAATGTAGGTAGCTACTTTTTTTTTTCTGCGCTGGACTTTTTAGTGCATGATTTTTCATTTTTTTGGTAACTCCTAAAATCTTGATAAAATCATAGTAGCTGTAAATTTTCATCCTATATATACAAGTAAGTAAAATGAGGATGTTTAAAATAGAGACACCACGTTAATCCATATCATTCTAATTATTGTTATTGTTAGATCTATAATTTATGGCGGAGATTTAAAGATAATAAAGATTACGATAAAATCATGGTTGGTACGAACATGTCAAGTATGTCATGTATCAGAAATCTCTTTTCTTTTAAAAGAACCGTCACGTATAAGATGTTAGTAAGGCTCACGATCTGGGCATTTGGGCAAGGAAAAAGTAAGATGCCAGAGGTCTAGATGGCCACGACCCAACAAACAATATCCAAATTTCCATACATGAAGCACTGAAACAGATCGGTTCCAAATTAAAAGAGGAAAATGAGATAAAGCTAGCTACAGCGTGTGTCGCTAGGACACCACGAGAACATGCAGAAACAAAGGGACTCAATCATTGGCTGATCACCATAAATCCGGATACATGCGTGCAAATAATGAAATTATATCTACTGATTTACATATCATAAAACAAGCTTTTTCCTCCATTCTAAAACAAGTATCCTATTTTTTTTTATAAATATGACTGTATTTATAACTAAATAAATATAGAAACATCCGTATCTAGATAAAACTAAGACACTTATTTTTAGCGTGAATACAGTAATACTCTTTTCAGAAAAATAGCTTTTCGTATCTAGATAAAACTAAGACAGTTATTTTGATTTTTAAAAACCAATCTCACTGAAGCTCGGAAACCAAAATAAAATTTCCCAATATATCATATTAACACATCAGTATATTAATATTATCATATTATTAAGACCTTTGTATATTTTTGCACGATAGTACATGTAGGCTAAAAATGTATTTGATATATAAAGTTAGGTGGATGAATGTTACAATCCAATCATATATATCCATAGCTATATAACATTTACAATTTCCTTTTCGTCATTTTCTCTGTGAAATTCGCAACCAAAAAATGAGAGAACCCCCCTTATTTCATTTTCATAAAAACTCCATATCAAGAAATACAAACGAGCATTCTATAGATTTCCTTTTCATCATTTTTCTTACACGGATAAGCGTCGGGGGAAACTTGTGTAACATGAGCTTGAGCACAAATTTTTGGGAACATGAATGCATGAAGTGAAAATAAACATCAATTTGAGTAACATTGAGGTGTTATGTGAAATAAAACCTGCATAGTATCCATGTAAGAGTGTGTGGTGATCATGAATCGGGTTGTTCAATATTTTTATAGATAATAGGTATATTCAATTGTAGATGGGAGCAAAAAACTCAGCTCATATGTGCCAACTTTTTTTGCAACAATGATACCACCAAGAAGATTGGATTGCATATAGCTATGCGTGAAATGATAAATATGCATAGCTGTAGACCACCTACACCAGAGAGCATACAGAGATTGAAGCTTAGTTTCTTGGTGTGGAAGCTCCTGCCTTTTCGTGTTAAAAACATATTACTGAGAAAACATAAACCACTGCCATCTTATTTTCCTAAGAGATATTTCATTTCATTTTGTTATTTTTTTGCAACGTACTAATATATTAATTTACAAAATGGAGACAAAGTAAACAGGTACCAATGTATCTATTTTCTAAAATAATTTCTCAATTAAGGAGATGAATAGAAAGAAAAAAGATTTAAATATTTTAAACATTTTTAAACATATTTTACTATAGGTAATGCCCTCGCATTTGCAAGGGCCACCATGCTAGTTATATTACTAAAGTAAATATGCAGCAAATGGAGTAAACTAAATAAAATATGGAAGGTAAACTAAATCTCGAACATCCATAATATCACATGGGTGAAAATATATTTCATTATGATTCTAATAAAAAAAAGTTAATTTTTTTCTTCATACTAACTCTAAGCTTACAAATTTTGACTTTAACTAAACCTAAAAATGTAGGGTAAATAAAAACGGAAGTACACCGTATGTTGAGGTGGCATCGAATCTGGAAAGTAGGTAGCAGCATTTCTATCTTGCCTTGCTATTCGTCCGCGCGGGCGTGGCGCCGGAGAACGATAGTTTAATTTGCCAATGGCTAACAGATTAAACCGCCTGATGAGCGTCCGGCAGATCGGCGACACGGGCCAGATTGCCACGGTTGATGTAGGACTTGAAGCATATCCATGCAACTGAGGCAATCGGGAGCGGCATGGAAAGCATCATGATCACCGCCACCACCCAGAAGATTATCTTGTCCGTCGTGTTCACGCCATGGAGCCGTGTGGTGATAACAAGACAGCCGGCGAGCATGCCGCTGCCGAGCAGTATTATTGCGAGGGAGGCCGTGAGCAAGAGCCGCTCATATTCGTCAAGGCCCCTGTGGATCCCCATATCATTCCTTCTTTCTGCCATCTTTATGATCGTCTAACGGAACCCTAGATTTGACTTCTGAGTAGATCGAGAATTCCAAGCTTGAGAGCGTCGTTCGTGTTCGTATATATCCTTTGCACAGACCACAGAAACTACGTATACGGTGGTCAGAATTGCTGCTGGCTTAATGGGCCGTGTGTGTGATGACCCAGCGTACCACTGCATGGTGTAGTACACAAGTCGTTGACATAACACAAGTGAAACACCGTTTCACTCATATTACATCTCTCAGAAGTGGTACAACAGAAACATATGTGAGTCCAAGGTATGTCTATAGAAGTACACACGAACTGTTTACATAAGATCTACACAGCCTCCTACTTTACAGTGAGGTAAAACTTCAAATAAAGCTTCAGAAGAACGACTCGTAGTCTAACTTGTTGCTAACTCAAGCTTAAGAGCTATTTGGCTTGCTATAGAAATCTAGCTACTTAGGTGCTATGATTAGGGAAAAGTTCCCTTCTATTACTAGTCTAGGTTTCCAATATAGTTGGTGCAGAAGTTGACTCTATTGACTTCTTTGATTGAATTCTTCATCTTGTTGCAGTTGACTCCTTTGTCTTCGAGTTCCACGGTAGTTTCTCCTTCGGTCCCTTGATCTAAGAAGGGGTTCAAATGGGATAGAATGAGTACGAGTGTACTCAGCAAGTTCATATTAGGAAATAGGTGTATCATACACTAACTATAGCCATAGACCAGAAAGTCATAGGCCAATGCAAGTTTTCATAAACATTTCTCCAAAAGGTTTATTTTATTCTGAAAACTATGCCCGTCAGTCTTCACAGGTTGACTAGAACTTCGTGGAGTTCCTTTCCTGCCGCGTTCGCAGTTCCCTTCCCGGAACAGGGAGTGATAGTCACAATTCAGTATCCTCTGCAGAGGTGCGTTACTTTTCCCATAAGAGACCTTATCCTTGTTGCCAACCAGGCGATATCTTTCCCGTCCACACTTCCTTGGTGTGAGGCCAGGTGTAAGATCCAAGTCCACACTGCCTTCTCCGCGACTGCAAACCCACCCTTTTGTCCACCCGCACACCCCTAGTAGACTTCTCCCGATAATACGGCTTTACTCACGGTGTACTTTGGACAATCCATCATAGATCGTAGAGCCCAACATCACTAATGGATGGGGATTTAAAAGACTATCCCAACCTACGGCAGTGCCTCCAACACCCCGCGGCTCTACCAATCCGTTGGCGTGCGGAAGGGAAAAGATACAGACTGACTTCCCAGAGCCATTATAGATCTTATGGTCAACGCGATATGTACGGCGCTAGAATCACCGGACGGCATTGGTACTTAGTCCTAGATGAGTAGTACCCATGCAATGGAACCTCCACCATATCAACACATACCATGGTTCCATTGCCCACCACATAGTCATATTCATAATTGTAAAATAATACTTTGCTTTTCAATGCATGAGTGATAAGTATAGTACTTTGCATATAGTTTGATACAAATAATCAAATGACATGAGCAAGCGATGAACTTGCCTTTCTTGATTGCAAGATTATGCAGGCAAAAGCTTCGATACGTGATAACTCCAAATTCCGAAATACCATCATCGTCCGGTAAGGACAATGTTTAAAGAACTGGCAAGGATGCTATAATGCATAATATGAGATGCAATCGTCCCGAGCGTATCCTAACCTCGATGATTTGGGATGGATGAGTTATAAAGCTTCTTTAGGGTTGGTTGCACTTTTAGAATGGTTCTCAAACAAGGTTCTTATTAGGGTTTGGTTATATTAGCATCATAATCAAGTGATATAAGACATCATAACAATCATACACATAAGGAATAGTGGTGGAATAATATGTAAAGAACAGTTGTCAATTTTAAGTTTTACATATCATGGTTGATGATTACTTATACTATACTTCAAAAGAATAACTTTTGAAGAACATGTTGTTTAAGAAATAATGAGTATTTCCAATAAGAACTATGGCTTCTATGGTTTGATTAACATTTGTATTTCAAAAGAATAACTTTTAAAGAACAGGTTAAATAAGGAGATGAACTACTATACATAGGAACTATGCAACTTTAGGTTTTACTATTGGGTTCATTTAATTTCATTAATAGGAACTAGTTGGTTCTTAAATAGAATTAGTCTATATGTAGCAAGTATTAGCAGGTTTATTACTAAGGTGGATTATGGTATCATATCAAAGGATGGTTATCAAGATGGTTCTATAAATTAGCTACTAGGGTTTACTATGGTTTCTCATTTGCTTCACTAAGTAATTACTAATAGTTTCTAAGCTAAGTGACTTATCATTTCCTATGTAGGGTTTAGTGGAATAGGAGCATGTATTCTAAATTGCTACACAGGATTGGTTCTAGGGTTCTTTATTATAGTTCTACTAGGGTTTGATGATTGAGGTTGATCTTAATGATATGGTATATAGGATAGTGGTTAATGGTACTAATTCAATTAACAAGTTAGGGTTTATACCTAGGTGACACTTAGGGAATCATATAGGTTTGAATAGGAACATGAGATGATAATCTCATGTGACTTGGTTTTATGCTAATGGATCATGGCTTGGATTTGTTGGTCACATAATATGGTTCTCTATGTAAGGTGACATTCACATGATCACATGTGATAAGCAACTAGGTTTTAGGGTTAAAGCATTTTCAAATGATCACATAAAATAATGGGATCCAGATTCTAACTTATATTAAAACTAGGGTTTCTAAATTATGATCCAATTCTTAAAGTAATACTTGGTACTAGAACTAATGTGATTAAGTATTTGAAATAGAGTTATTAATAATTTTAACATGCTATTAATTTTTAGAGGGTTTAAGAATTAAAATAATTACTAATTAGGGTTTAATTAGAAATCAGGATTTCCTAATTATTGTTAGGTTTTAAAATAATGACTTGTTAACTAAAGATGTTTAAGTAAATAAGTTTTGAATTACCAAAATAATATTGGCTTATAATATTTTCTGGAGTTATTACTATTTACAGAAAATAGAAAATAGTAATATGCAATTTAGGATTTATGATTTACCACTAATATTTAAGTTAATGCAAATATGATAATGAAAATTAATCTTAACATTTTAATTAGTTGCTGAATAGTTAAAATTTAATTTTGAAACTTCACTAATTATTGAATTCAAATTGTATTTTAAATAATTGAAATGGCCTAATTAATAAGGTTCAAATAAGTGAATTTTGATTTTGACACACATTTTTGTTTTATATTTTATTTGAATAGAGTTTATTTTCGTGAGCATTTTGATATATTATTTATATTTTTCTAAGTTGACTAGTACAAATGCCCGTGCGTTGCCACGGATCTCAAATTTTATTTCTCAATGCACATATATAAGATGACATTAAGCCCCGTCAGCAACATCTTTAACGAGAAAGGAATATCTCCTACACGGATACTAATCTGGTTCATCAGTTGAATCCTCAAGTGTTCCGATATTTCCCAGACCATATACCATATGTAGTGCCATATCAGCATCTATCAAGGCGATCATTTATGTCCAACATGCTCCAGTCTATGTTTCGTCACACACCAGGTTAAACTCCTTGCACTTGATGAAAACATGTGCTCCTTCCACCTCAGATAGTAAAATGTCTTGCCATGGTCCCGTGATATATTTAGGTTTTGACAACCATGTAGTTTGACATTCAATTAAAATGCATTTCGAGAAGTCATAATTTTCTAGCAACAAGTTTTCAAATGCATTTAGGATACTGATATATATTGAGAAGCCGTAATTTTGCAGCCACGTAGCCGTAATTTTGTAGCCACATATACGCATAATCAAACTTTCTTTTTAAGCCTTAATTAACTTGAAACTTTCCATGAGTCATGACACTGCGAAAAAATAAAAGAAACTCACACCCAAACTGGAAATAAAAGAAACTCACACCCAAACTGGGACACGGCCACCCTCTTAGTGCCTCTCGCCTCCCCACTCTCGACCTTCCTTCTTTCTATCTCCCTCCATTTCCCTTTGGTGAAGAATCCTTTCCTTGCCTCCCCACTACTGGCGACCGGACTGCCAAGTCCCCTGCCTTCCAGCCGCTAGCCTCGATGAACGCCTTCTCCCCACCGCTGCCGCCATTACCTATCCCTGGTGGCACGCCCATGTTCTTCTCCGCCGCTTGTCGTTGGTTATGGTACTCGAGGGAGGAGGCTAGCTTGTGGTAGGTCCACAACCCAGCGCTTGGCGCCATGGAAGAGGAGTGACAGACCTTGTCTCAACAGGATATGTGGTACACGTGTAATCATCTGCATATGTTTAGCATAGGTTAGTCCTCACATAAGTTCAAGTATTACAATATGATTATTCAATAAGCCAAACATATACGCATATGCCATGTAAATGAAAATTATCCATTGTCACCAACAGATTTTCCGAAACAAAATCTCGTAATACTGAGAGAAGACATCATAGTTTGAGGTGATGATGGAAATATCCATTGTCATGCATACATAGGGAGGCTTTGCAGTATTTGGAACGTAAATTTCAGGGAGGTGAACCTTTCTCTCATAGCGCCATAGAAATTAAATTCGTGGGAAGGGGGAAAAATCAAGTACAGTTAGGTAGCAAACAACCAGTTGAGAAAAGTAAGTTTACAAAACCCAAAAAAAGCTCCAGCTCACAAATTGTCCATCCATGAACTTAAGAACATACATTTTTCTCCAACTGAGTTCTAGATTCATGAATATCAAAAAATTGCTTCAAATTGCACATTTCCTTTCGAGTCAAAAAGCAAACTATTTTCCAAAGATCCATCATTGTCATATATACTGTATCGTGAGGATCCAAATCCTTGTGGAATGCGCACAAAGTCTCAGATATACACGTATCGTCAGGAAACCTTTCTCAAATAATGGCAGGCATGCAACTTTTGATGAGGAAGAGAATCAGAACTGACCTCGTTGGAGGCCATGGCTTTGCATTGCTTGAACTGCCCTCCTTGGTGAAAACATGTTATATCTCAGCGTTAAAATAGTCTTTACCAAATAGAAGGTTCGGATCTTCTACTTTTGTTTTCTAACAATGGTGGAATTTTTTATTCCATAAGGTAAAACTACAGTGGCAACATAGCAGTATTCAATTTTTTCTCGTTATTACAAATTATTTACACAATAATGCAAGTAGTGAGCTACCTGTGATTGGGTTGTGCCTCTATGATAAGCTAATTTGTCCAGGCCCTATGTGTCTGATTGCCCTTACCTTTGTATGGTACATGAAACAAATATCAGATCAAAATTTTGCATTTTTCAGGAAAGTCTAAGAAATTCCGAAAGGGCAAGAGGGTCATTGCTCACCTTGTTTCTCGTCAAGCTCCTCCAGATTTTATGACACTCCTTGCCCATGATATCTGAATGTATCACCAAATCATAGGAAGTCATGCATCATAATCAAAATACTATAGAGACCGAGAGGCGATAGTTCTGATGAGTACACTAAGAAATTTAGCGAGCATGCAAATTTGTCATGTTACTTGAACTTGAACAACAACATAATTTTTTCTTTTTAAAACGGAGGCAAAAGCTTTGCCTCATTCATTGATTAAGTAGAAGGTGCCCGGTTTTTAGAAGAAAACCGGGCGAAAACCTACAGGGTCAAGCCCACACTCACAACTGCCCACTCGCCACCACGAGGGGCACACGAAACCACCCTGGCTACCACAAAAGCTACACATATGCGAAGCTCAAGTTGACCTATGCCAAACAGATGGCTCTTCGAGAAGAGGCTGGCAGCTCCGATTCTGAAGATGAAACCCGTACACTTCCCAAAAGTAGTTTCGACTTCACATCAAGAGGAGACCAACCCGAAGACATCCGGACACACCGGAACGGAGCCGACTAACATGGGCTTGTGCAACCAAGCCTTGCTCATCACCATTGTCGTTGCCTCGCAAAACCTCCACCCCGGAACACCCGCATCACCGGTTGACCACCAGCCAACCCAGATGCCGTGTGCGGCCAGCCCGACGGAGTGCGGGAAGGGGATCACCGGCTTCAAGACGACGCCCTCAAGAGGGGAAGCGACGATAGAACGACGCCGTCATCCGATCCCGCAAGGCAGGATCTAGGCTTTCACCCGAAGACGTGAACCCGGTGATAGCGAAGGTCGAAGAGCTCCACGACCGCCCCCCAAGAAGGACGGCGACGTCCACGGACGCCGCGCGGTCAGGCTTTCGCCTGGAGCAATCAAGCCTACAACATTCCCACGCAACCGGACAACAAGACGAAGCTTCGCCAGTCCGCACTCCACTGACACACACCTCCCATGCGGCGACAGCGCGACCGCCGCATAGGAGACACCGAAGCTTCACGCTGCCCAAGCCATCTGGAACCCAGCGAGGCCAGAAAATGACCAACACAGCGCGCCCCGGACCATCCCTGCACCGCACATCAGCCAGGGACTGCACGCAACGCAGCCTGACCATCCACATGGCCCAAGCGTCGCCGCATCCGCCGGGCCGCCGCCACGGCCCGCCTCCCCATCAGACCCCAACGTCCCGGAGCCGCCGCTCCGGTGTCCTTGCGCCCACCTCCGCGCCACATAGCGCCCAACCTGGCCATCCTCGCACGCCCGCCTGGAGCCACCTCGCAGCAGCACCCGCCTGGCCACCCCCGACGCCTGCCCGGAGTAACCCCTCCGGCAACAGCAGACTGCTGCCGCGCTCCACCGCACCACCTCAGGCGCCCCACACCACTGCGGCCCAGATCGGGCCCCGAACGCCCCGCACCGCCGGCCGCCGCCTGCTGCTACGCCACGGCCGCGCCTCCACAGCCCGCAGCGCCCAGCCGCACCACCCCGCCGCCGCAGCAGACGGGACTCCAGGGCCGCCGCCCTGGCTTCCACCCTCCCTCCGGCGACGCCCCACACGGGCCGGCCACCCCGACGGGAAAGAGCTCGGGCCTCCCTCACCCCCTTTGGAGATGAGGCCCGCCGCCACCGCGGCGAGGGCCGGCGGCAGCGGCGGCGTAGGTCGGTTGCCGGCGGCGCGGGTAGGGTTTGGCTCCCGGCGTCGCCTGGGGAGCGACGCGAGGAGCCCCTGGCTTCGTGAGATTTAGTTCACTTTTTGGCCTAAAGTAACAACATAATATAGAAGCTATGGTGTCCCGTACTACTACAGAGAGAGAAATATAATGTAGTTACGAAACTTTCAAATGTCAAATATGCATGCATACTGCAAAACAGTTACCACTGATGAAGCAATAGATTATTGCATACAAACAGCATTTTCGTACTTTATACTTAGAACGTAGCAACATGAACTCCTCAAAAATTTCTTATCAATGAGCACTATGTATGCATCCCGTTAATACACTTGTCAATATATAATCAGCAAAGAACTAAAGATGAAGCTCTGTATCTAGAAACTACCGAAGCAGTAATATCATTTTTTCCATGCGTTCCTTCAAACAATGCTCCTTCTTGCAGAACACAGTAAAGAAAACGGAAACCTAATGGAGTTTGATCTTACAACCAACCTCCTCAAGGGGCCTCAAGGCTGATGAACTCGTCGCCCTTGTGATCTGCCACCACAACCATCTGATTGGCCTCCATGTTCACATCATAGCTTCATCTCCACTAACATGGTTAGACATAAAGAAAGAAGAGAAATTGATAGAAAGACTGGAAGAATGAATCATGCAGTCTTAGACATAAAATTAAGAGTGGTGTGGAACAAGGAATCGATTCTAGAAAATAACTATGCAACATTCCTGGAATAAAAAGTATATATACAACATTCCTGAATTCATGAGGAAAATAAATTACCTATGCAACATTCGTGAATGGGAATTGTAGATTGTGTACAAATTGATGCTTGCTTTTGTGTTAAGGATTCTAACATTTATGATGTACTAAAACCATCGTGCAAGTAAGTCTCATATACTGGATATATCTTAGAACAGAATTGCACGGTAACTCTGATGTTGAAAAGAAAGTCAGCGTAAAATGCGATAATCTGATCGTTGTCCGCACAAAGTTCAAAAGAAAGAATAGGGAATTTTCGATTAGTATTTGATGTAAACATTAATTAGTACATAAATTTAGAAATGAAAAGTTTCTAGCAAGGTATGCAGTACCATTCGATAGAACACAAACTGAAAAGAAATTAAAAAAAAACCGCGTCGCGGAAGCGCAGAAGGTTCACATCCCTTTGGTGACTGAAGGATCCTCGAGCCATTATAGGATCCTACTGCTATAGATGCCTTGACCTCTCTTATATCAACTCCAACACTCCCGCTCTTCCTCGCTATCTCGGGTAGGATGATGGGATGGAGGGCGACATCGTGCAAGCACTTACATCCAATGGAAGAGCCCCGTTCCATGCTTCCTGAAGATCCTTTCCATTGCTCTGGTCACCTCGAATCTTGGAGTCATGTCGCTACCACCTATCGACACCCCAATGATCTTGGCTCCGGGTGTTTCATCTGCTTGAGAATCTAGAACCAGGTTATTATGACTTGCTTCAAGGGCTATGATATGTCTCCATGCAACTGAACAGGATGTTACTTTGTAAATCAAGCAAGACAGCTCATAGCCATGTGAGCGCAAGAACCAACACAAGGAAAACAAATCTCTAATCTCCGTAGATAACCACCTACGCTTGAGGACGGCGACCATTGTGATGGTCTGAAGCACAGTCCTCCTGGTGGGTTGAGGTTCGGAGAGGCTTGAAACAGGCAGCTGGGTCATTTTCTGAGCAAACAAAGCGGACAATGAACCATTCTGTCTAGAAATACATGCACGATTTGCCAATAGCAATGTGTTTTCAAAATAATGCATGTGCATATCACTGCCAATACTAACTGTAAAACGGTTGCAAGCAATTTGCAATGTTAATCTCATTTCAAATACTGAACTGTAAAAAGGTTGCAAGATTTACAATGCATCAATCTAAGTGTTTTCCCCCAGACAATCATAACGATCCTAGCATGCTTATGTGTGCAAACATGCATCCATAGTTATGTGTTGACATCCATCCATAGGAAGAACCAAGATATAAAGAACAGGATCGCCTTTGTGCTTAAAGGCTTGGCCTAGCTTCAGGAGGTATCTACCGCAGGTTTGGAGGTTGGCATCGGGGAAGAACACGGGCACGAGATGTGTGCACTCTCTTTTCCCTGACTAAGATGAAGTGTAGGCTAAGCCTAGAATCATTGTTGTGAAGGAGCAAAAGAAATTTCTTTGTCAACAAATTAACATAAAACTGAGCTGATATGAGGATCTAGATAATATAGGAAAAATTAAGTGAGTATACTGTAGTAGTAACAACTAACTTGACATGGCATTCATCGGCAGGAACCAACTACATATTGCCGCATACTTCCGTGGTGCGTGTTAAGTGCCCTTAGACTTGCTTCATTTCCGTTCCGCGTTATGCGTTGGCATATTCTTAATACTACTGTTCCTGGACCCAAAAATCGTGTGTTCTGCCTAGACCGAAAAATGTGGGGAAATCATCCCTGCTGCTTTTATCCCCTCTGTTTTAGTTGAGATGCAGTGAATACTACTGCCTTTAGTTCAGGCGAACAGAGTAGAAGATATAGCTCGGACGGAAAACACATGCTAAATAAGTACAAGTCAGAGGGTAAGATAGATATGTCAGATAGTGATAGCTACCAACATCTTTTGGCCGCCAACTCTTGCTTTTGTTGGGCTACAGATCCCTCTCACCCAATCTACTACAGGCCTCACTCAAAATTACCTAGGAAAATTCGGTGCCCACTCATAATAGTGATAGGTAGCCTTCCACGGTAGACAGATGATCACCGTAGCCCGGAGGCTCCCTGACTCGCAAAAGAAGATCTTAAAATTTTATCATTGAGTTATGAGCTAGAAAGCTCTGTTTTGTTTCATTAGACTGCAGACACCAATTTTCACTTTGTGGCCATTTGTTTGATATATAACATAGTAAAGTTAGCTTTATGTTGCTTTACTGAAGGGCTATGGAAGTGCCGTCATTGCGATTGGATGTACCGTTTGGCTAGTCCGTACGAAAGTGGTGTCCTAAATCATCAGGGCTATCGCCACCAGATTGATCGGAAATCGTTAGTTCAGAAAGAACGGTTTACAGTTCACTGAACAGGGGTTAGTGTCAGAAACTGAAACAATGAGGCGATATGAGAAGATTTAGCATAGCAGGGATCAACTTCAGTTCACCTAGCATATCTGCACTTGGGTTATTTGTGTTTCTTGTTATACTATTTGAAATTGTTTTGCTGCACAAAATAGTCTCATGTGAAAATAAACTGAAGAAGGTCCTTCACTGCGTCTAACTCTGTACTGATATTGCTCTTTTTGTTTTTTCAGTTCCTCATATCATTACTGGAGTAAGCGCCAAATACCTGGTCACTGAAGCGGCACAATCAGGCCCTGAAGAGGAGGAGACAAATGGGACTCCGAGTCCGAAGGGCAGAGAAATTGAAACACATGAAAATGGCAGTGCTCAAGAAGCTAATGGATCACACACAAATGGTTCACACCAAGTCTATAAGTCTATAACGTCGACGAACCTGAGATTGCAAATCCTAAATAAGAATCCCAGCTTCAATCAAAACCATATCATAGAAATTAATCAGATTGGTCCGTTCTAGAGAGAGAGAGAGAGAGAGAGGAGGCACCTCACCAGCCGCGCGGGGCGGAGTTGTTCCAAGCGAGGTCGTCGAAGGCCTTCTGCGGTGAACTGGCCCCATGGAGAACGCCGTGAGCTGCATCGCCGCCGGCGCGTTGTGGTGGCCGGCTCGCCGTGGTGCAGCAGCAGCCCCCTTGGCCAAGCGCTCAACGCAGGCGGGCGAGATCAATGGAGCCGCGGGTGATGTGCGCGCACACGCCGGCGAAAAGACCTTCCGCTCCGCCATGATTCATGGGCGACCGGCCCATCGTCTCCGTAGTTATGGGGAGATTGAAAGGGACAGGGGAGGGGGAGAGGGAAAATGAGCTAGGGTTCTGGATCGGGTCGTGGCTTTGTTTTGGCTGAGGTCAATCTAGAGGCCGATCTTTATCGGAGGGACCAGATGCAAAGCCAGCGGCAGAGGCCTTGGCCCATTCGCCCGACAGTGCGACGAAGTGCGACGACGAAGGGGTTTGACGTATCAGCAGAATAAGGAACATGTTCCTTCTTTTTAAGTAGTGTAGAAGTGCGACGAAGTGCGACGACGAAGGGGTTTGACGTATCGGCAGAATAAGGAACATGTTCCTTCTTTTTAAGTAGTGTAGATATGAATTTTATACAATTTTTCAAAGTTTCAGCAATTTATTGGAATTCAAAATAAAGCAAAAAAGGCTAAACATACCGATTCACTTCTACCCGCAGAGACTGACATGTGGGGTCGTTGACTGGGTCAGCTGCCACGAAGGCAACGACCAGTCAACCACGACCAGTGGCCCCACATGACACGTTGGCGTTGCCGGCGGCTAAACGCCGGCGACCAATTCACGGCGGCGCTACCCTACAGGGCCTCCCAGGACACGCGACTAGGGTTTTCTGACTCTCCTCGACTCGCTGAAGCTGATGGTGGGGTTGGTTTCGTAAGGGGATCACCAGAGCTACGCCGGCGACCATGTCCCGCGGCGGTGCTCTCCGGCGAACTCTCAGTCGCGAGCTACAGATGATTCTAGGAAGCAAAAGTTGGTTCTACAGACGCGTATGCTCACCCTGAATGCGATGGCGTGGTTGGCGACGTCGATGACCGCCGGAGTTGAGCTCGATTTCGCCATTGCCGACGATGTACTGAGAAAGGGAACGATCAAATTCGTCCTGCACCTTGCTCCCCTTGACGATTGCTTGCAACCAGATGCTCCTCTCGACGAGGCGCTCCTCCTTGACCATGCGCCGGAGACTGAGGTGGCCTGTACCGCCGGATTCATCATCGACGCCGGCGACAGTGCGTGGAAGAACACGAGAGATAGAGGGAGTCCGAGGGGAAATGAATGGATGGAGATGAATCAGGGTTCCATTGCTGTGCTACACGACTATTTATAGAGCTCGAGGAGGTCAGAAGCGTCATCTCGCCGGCGGCAGGGGTGGAGATGTACTGGCGACGGTGAAGTGCATTAGGGCACGAACCTTGATGTCTTCGGATAGGCTCGGACGCGAGGATGATAGTGTGGAACTCTAGAACCTTCTGCGACGTCCGGCGGCGTCCTTATCTTCGTCGAGGATGTGGCCGAGCTCCTCCTCTGCGTTGTCGTCTCCGAAGAAGAAGACGACGACGCCCTCCTTCTTTCTTTTAACGCGAAGCGTTACAGCGGGTTGGGCTGGCTTCCTACGTGGGTTGGGCTGGCGACATGGGTTGCTACTGGGCTGCAATGGCATGCCAGGTAAGCTCCTCTCTCTATTTTCTCTTTTTTTTATATTCTGGTTTGAATTTGATATTTGAATTCAAATTGATTTCTGTTTGTTTTTGCAGGTCCTAAATTATTTGAGTATCAAGATAACTTGATAATCATGCTTACTGCATGGTTTTGTGGTGTAACAAATATATGATTAACTTGAGGTTCTTATGAGGTGTATTTAAAATTTAAAATAGATATGAACTTAGGGTTCATCTCAATTGCTTTTTTTTTTAATTTAAGAGTCAAATCCGTTAAAATGCTTTGAAATTAAGAACATGTGCATGGTTAACATATTCTATTTTCTAAGGCTTAACCATAGTGATTACTCACATAATTTAATTATGGCTAGGGTTTAACAAATGGTAAAGAGAATGGGATTAGTTCATGATTTTATGTGTATGATGGTTCTTAGGGTTTAAGAAAATGGTTGAATAAACTTTACAATCACCAAGTGACATTTAGGCATTAAGTATCTATGGCTTGATTTATAATTGGGATTCATGATACACAAGTTAGGGTCTATCATTTTATGTGAAATGGTTTAGGGTTTTGCATAAGCTTTATTAAGTTGAAATACAATTAGGTTTGAGGCAAGGCAGGGTTCTACTTATCATCCTAATGGGACTTGGATTGAAATTCAAATATGATATAGGGTATTAATAATGATCACCATGTGATACACAATTAGGATTAGGATATGGGCATAAGATTTGATTATGTTTTATTGGCTAGCTAGAGTTACCCCTCCATACAAGACATGAGGATTGGTTTGGGGTTAACTATTAGTGATATACTTTCTATTTTATGTGATAGATGAGATCTAATGATCATATGATTTGACTTATCATCTATATCTACAAGTTATGATCATGCATTAGACAAGATCCACTCATTCCTCACTAATCCCTCTTTAATATTCCTCTCATCACACTCATCCTAGATTCTTAAGGTTTATAATTAATACCAAGTTCTGATGATTATGGAATTGGTTTCCTAAAGTATTGCTATTGGAATAGGGTTCTCACCTCCAAGATCAAATGTTGTCTTAAACAACTAAGATTAATACTACTCTTGTATTCTTGTATGAACATGGCTATGGTTAATATTATAACTTCTCTCACTTCTCAATGTCTTGGAATATCCTAAGGTCCTACTCAAGAGATGATGATATGATCCTCTAAATATATGGTTTGCCTAGGAATACTACCTTGGTATCTTATGTAGCTTGTTCTTCTGGAAATCTGATAAACCTGCATCTTGTGGTATGCCTCCACCTCCTAGATTCTTCATCTTGATCCTAGCTAATTCACATGGAAGGTCTCAAGTGTTTGGTTTCCTTGTAGCATGGTACAAGATGTCCAAATGGATGAAGGGTGTGGCTCTATTTATAGGCTTGGGCAAGCCCTAGTGTCATGACACATAGGTGGTGACTCTTGTGTTGGTTTGATGAGTAAGGTGCTTGGTTGTCATGCCCTCATCCATAGCAATCCTTTGAGCATGAGGTGGCATAGCTTGTAAAGCAAGTCATGTAGATATTTTCATCCTATGTGGGAAGATCATTATCCTCTCATATGATTTATTTTTGGATAGCCAAGTGGCATTTGTTACTAAATATCTTTTGGATGGTTTTATTATTGTGGATGAGTCACTATATCATATTGGATTGGATTTACATTATAATATTGATCAAAAGATCAAGGTTGAAGGTTATTCCTCAAATTTGGATAGTTGGTGTTTGATTTGATCAAGGCATGATCATATGAGTTTCAAAATACTCATATTTAGTTTTATTCAAATAGTTTGAACTATAATTCGTAATGTAAACGGATTTAGTTTTATGATATTCCATGTGCTTAATAAGTTATGGTTTAAATAATAATGTGTGGCTTTTATGCACTTTAGACCTTGAGGTTTACTTTATTCTGTAATAAGTTTAGAAGTGAATTAGTTTACACACAAAGGTAGTTGCTAACTTTTAAGTGTTAATAAGTTAGGGTTTGATTCTTAAAGAATGTGTTGTTGTAAATCTAATTCCATTTGATCTAATCCATAGATCAAATCATCTCTTCCCAAAACAAGGTTTTAACAAAGATCACAGTGAAGTTTATAGCGCTTGACTTGATGATCTACTTCCATTCCAGCAAGTCAAGTGAAACTTCGATTCATCGTGGTAAGTTTTATTTGAAGCGCGAAAATTCCCGGATTTTCTATGCATGAATGCAATGCACACTTTGGTGTTCTCTCATTTTATTGCCTCTAAACCTGGGATATTACAGCCTCTCCCCCTTAAACTGAACTTCGTCCCGAAGTTCGAACGCTCTCATGTTTCGCAATATTGAAATGTCTTGAACAGATCACCATCCTTCCACTCCATGGTGATCACACTAGATATAATTGGATATATCCCTTGTCCAAATCCTTCCAGAAGTCTTCCGATGTCTGGCACTGATACTTTTCTTTTATTCTATGATTTCTTCCAACACTCTAAGATTATAGGCTTACTCTCCCAAGATTCTTGGATTAGGACATCTTATTGTGTTAATGGACTTTACTAATGGTTGTGGTGATAGCTTACTATCTGGGTACTCAAAGCTTGGTTCTACCAGCTGCGGTAATCCAGCTGCGATGTAATATGGCACTATGGTGTACCAGCTGCGGTGTCCAAACCTTAATTCTAAAAGATTCATTTAAGGTAGGGTATTGTTTTCCCTTACTAACATAACGAAAGTAATGGTACTTGGTAAGGTATTTACAATAGGCATGGTCCTGGTTGTTTAGTCCTATGAATGGATTAGACTCATTTAGTCCATCAAATCATGGCTTCTAGTTTATGCTAGTTATCTTCCTTTTGGTTTCTTTAGGTTCCATGAAAGGAATCTTTATAATATGCTTATGTTTTAGGTATGGTCAAACTCCTGCGATCTTTAGCCTTCTTAAGCTTTGATTATCCTCCGATATCTTCTTCATCCAACTTCATTATCTTAGACTTACTTGAGTTCTCTTGGTTTCGAATAATAACAATTACCCACTCAAGTAAAGGTATAACCCTTACTTCCTCGAGATATGAACCTCGGCTTCTAGTCTGACAACCTCCTGAGAGTACTATTATATGGATACTTCCCAACAACCTTATAAAAATAAGATCGGACTTCCTCTCAATTCAGACCTTTTTCTCCGTCTATCATTATACAAATAATATCTTAATACTTCTACTTCAGCTTTCCTTTCCCCCTTGGAGTTTACTAATGATTCTTCAAACTTCCTTTCCTCTAATCATTAAACTCCAAGACTAGAAGATTGGTCTTGGTCTGGCTTATAGTTTGTACTTTTCTAGAGTCTCACGAAGAATTCCTTGCGGTGTATCCACACAATTGTGGATATCCATTGTGAATCCTCCAATTAAATATTTACCAACTACGGGATACTAGCTGTGGAATCCCAACTACGAAATCCCTCTTTCTTTTAGGGTAAAGAAACGTTCAGGCTGCGGGCTATCTGGTACCAGCTGCAGACTATCTAACACTAGATGTGGCTAATTGGATACCAGCTGTGACTATGTTATGGTTCTAGTCAATATCTACGTACCAGCTATGGCTACTTACATAGTTTTAGTTAAGATATACCTCACTTCACACACTTTCTCTTCATGATTATCCTATATCAGCTGTGGTCTTATTATACGAGATACGACTTCACTTGTCTATTTTCCTTCTTCTAGGGTTTGTTTTGCAAGATAACCACTTGTGGATACTATGAAAATAGTATTTTAAGTGACTTCACTTGCATTCCCTTCTTCCATAATGAATACAGCTCTACTTCTTCTGCTCCATATTCACTATTTTTCTCACTTTCATGGTACTTCCATGTTGAAGTACTCCTTGATTAAGGATAGAAGTGAGTTTGATTGGTCCTTCCTTTAGAGTATTGTGGTTGCTTCCCACAACTTTACTTCCTTTTTCTAGTGAACCTTCATCTTGACTTCAAAATCTTCAGAATTCGTCACTTCCTCACACGAATACCTTTACCCTCTAGACCTATAACATCAAGTAAGAGCTTGATATTGCAACATGCATTTGCATATCAAAGTCAAACTTCATGTATGGATCTAGTCAAACAATGAAAATCACATAAAATCCAAGAAGATTCAGCTTTGTGTTCATAATACACATCCTTATATGCCTGAATATAAAAATTGGGTGAGACATCCCTAAACATCAGGCTCAGATGTGTAGTATATAATGATACGTCTCCGACGTATCGATAATTTCTTATGTTCCATGCCACATTATTGATGATATATACATGTTTTATGCATACTTTATGTCATTTTTATGTGACGAGATGCCGAAGGGCCAGTTCCTGTTTTCTGCTGTTTTTGGTTTCAGAAATCCTAGTAAGGAAATATTCTCAGAATCGGACGAAATCAACGCCCAGCATCTTAGGATCCCACGAAGCTTCCAGAACACCCGAGAGGAGCCAGAGGGGGGCCACAGGCCCACCAGACACTACCCTGGCGCGGCCAAGGGTGGGCCCGCGCCCCCTATTGTGTCGTTGCCTCGTTGACCTTCTGACGCTGCCTCTTCGCCTATATAAAGGTCCCTGACCTAAATCTTCGATACGAAAAAGCCACGGTACGAGAAACCTTCCAGAGCCGCCGCCATCGCGAAGCCAAGATCGGGGGGATAGGAGTCTCTGTTTCGGCACGCCGCCGGGACGGGGAAGTGCCCCCGGAAGGCTTCTCCATCGACACCGTTGCCATCTCCACCGCCATCTTCATCAACGCTGTTGTCTCCCATGAGGAGGGAGTAGTTCTCCATCGAGGCTAAGGGCTGTACCGGTAGCTATGTGGTTAATCTCTCTCCTATGTACTTCAATACAATGATCTCATGAGCTGCCTTACATGATTGAGATTCATATGAGTTTTGTATCACAATTCATCTATGTGCTACTCTAGTGATGTTATTAAAGTAGTCTATTCCTCCTCCATGATGTAATGTTGACAGTGTGTGCATCATGAAGTACTTGGTATATGCTATGATTGTGATCTCTTGTAGATTATGAAGTTAACTATTACTATGATGGTATTGATGTGATCTATTTGTTATCACCAGATTTTGGCCAAATCAGGAGGTGGGCCGTAAGAGAGATGGGCTTGGAAGATTACACGTAGAAGATCTCTGAAGCGGCCTTGCACGAGGAGTTTGGGCTGGATTGCCCGTGTATCTTTAATTATGGTAGATTGTATCTTAGATTAAAAGTTAGAGTTTGTATCGTGCACGGTGGGGATTATTCCCACGTTAGAAAGTCCCCTGGACTATAAATATGTATCTAGGGTTTATGGAATAAACAACAACCAACGTTCAACCAAACAAATCAATCTCGGCGCATCGCCAACTCCTTCGTCTCGAGGGTTTCTACCGATAAGCGACATGCTGCCTAGATCGCATCTTGCGATCTAGGCAAGACAAGCTCCACGTTGTTCATGCGTTGCTCGTATCGAAGCCTTGTTGATGGCGAGCAACGTAGTTATCATAGATGTGTTAGGGTTAGCATAGTTCTTCGCGTAACATGCTATCGTAGTGCAACCCTTGCATGTCTAGCCGCCCTCACACCTATCTTAGGTGTGGGGCGGCACCCCGCTTGATCATTATTTAGTAGATCCGATCCGTTACGATTGCTCCTTGTTCTACAAGGATTAGTTTAATATCCGCAATAGTTAGGCCTTACAAAGGGGGAGGATCCAGCGGCACGTAGGGTGTCGTTCGCTAGTCCTAAACAGGATGTTCCGGGGATCAACTTCGTGTTGGTTTTTAGGCCTTGTTTAGGATCGGCTTACGATCACCGTGCGTGGCCGCGAGGCCCAACCTGGAGTAGGATGATCCGATTATGCGGTGAAAACCCTAAATCGTCGTAGATCTCATTAGCTTTATCTTGATCAAGCAGGACCACCATATATTCATGCACCCCGTACGAATCATGGGTGGATCGGCTCCTTGAGCCGATTCACGAGATAACCCGAGAGCCGATCGAGGCTCGTATTTAATGTTTACGTGTATGCCATGCGGGAAACTAAGCGAGGCATCTCCATCACCTTCCCGACCGGGTATAGGTCAGGTGGCACGCCCTTGCAATCAGCATCGGACGTGTGACCGGAAGGCTTTGCGGGCCGTCGCTCGGAGGGACCTCAGCCAGCCGCAGCTCTAGGTTGTTCCCGGCTCTACGGTGTTGCCCGTCGCTGCCCGCCGGTGGGTTTCGACGACAACACATTCTCGGCACGCCCGGTGGGACTAGCTTCTACATCAACCACATCGCCATCTACATCTGAGATGGCGGACGGCACGCCAGTCACCTACGAGGAGCTGCCCGACGAGCTCAAGAAGAGGTATGACGAGATCAAAGTCACCCTCGAAGCCGACCTCATCGGCTCTTTTCAGAGAACCCATTCACATGGCATCAGATGGAAGGGGTTCTCACCGCAAGGTGCACTCGATGGGATAGACCTCTCGCCCCGTCGGAGGAACGCACCAGGTCCTCGCGGCAGGAGATCAACTACTTGGTGGCTCACTCGCTACACCGCCACTCCGAGAACCTGGTCAACACGTTGGAGCATGTCGCTCTTCGCGTGATCCGAGGAGATCATGAGGCACCGGCACTCGCCGTCGGGACCAGCTCTCGGGACGCATCAAGGAGAGTTGCCACTCCGGTCCCGTCCACCGCCGCCATATGCGTTGGCAGCACCAGAAGTGCCGGCTACACCGGCATTCATCGTCTACAAGATCGGTGGTGACCCTAGTGACTACCAGTTCTTGCCCGAGGCGCCTAAGGAGATCCCTCACGGGTACACGTGCACGTATGTGCCAGATTGTGGCAACTGGGCACTCACAAACCGAGGCCACAACATCAGGGACTTCTGGGAAAACAGGAGGGACGTCAGCGACAGAGCTTGAGAAGCAGACGTGGCTAACTAAGTACGCCACCCCGACGAACCTCCATAGCTCAGCTCCTGCAGTTGGCTCAGAGCTGGAAAAGCAAACATGGCTGGCTAAGTACGCCACCCCGGCGAATCTTCAGAATTTAACTCCTGCAGCCAGCACGACGGATCAGATCGGTACCATACCGAGAGACCAGCTCGGCATGGTGCCGAAAAGGAGGGCAATCGGCTATTCCAAGCCGTACCCCGACGACTACGAGATGATCCCGCTGCCACCTAAATATCGGCTCCCTGATTTCTCCAAATTCAGTGGATCAGATGGTTCCAGCTCCATCGAGCACGTCGGCCGATATTTGGCGCAACTAGGACCGGCTTCAGTGTCGGACCAACTACGCGTGAGGCTCTTCTCACAGTCCCTCACGGGATCGGCTTTCGGATGGTACACCTCTTTGCCACCAGACTCCATCCGGACTTGGAAGCAGTTGGAAGAGCAGTTCCATATGCAGTACCATTCGAAGGCTTCCGAGTCCGGCATTGCCGATCTAGCACAACTACGTCGAGGCGCGGAGAAACCGTGACGAATACATCCAGCGCTTCGAAATCTTAGGAACCGATGTTATTCGGTTCGAATAACCGAAAAAGAAGCGATCGAGTTGGCGGTAGCGGGCCTTGCAACACAGCTCAAGGACATGGCCTCCCAAGCGGATTATCCTCGCCGGCGCACATGGTTCAGAAACTATCGGCATATGAATAGCACCACCCGGACTCCGTACCAAGACAAGTTCAAGCGTGCGATAGTCCCGGTCGATGCGGAGGAAGACGAAGTTCCTGCGGGAGACCAAGAGGTAGCGATGGCTGAATGGACTCGGGGAGGAACCCCCGTGTCCCGCAAATGGGTAAAGCCACCGAGGCCCACCCGGGGGATTTGATTTTGACGTGACCAAGACCGAGCAAATCTTCGACCTCCTGCTCAAGGAGAAACGAGTTGACGATTCCCGAAGGTCTCAAATTCCCCACGGTGCAAGAGCCGAACGGAAAGCCATACCGCAAATGGCACAACTCGCTCTCCCATGCCACCAACGACCGCAGGGTATGGCGTCGACACATCCAAGCGGCGATAGAAAAAGGGCGTCTAATTTTCAACCAAGTACGCCATGAAGGTCGACACCCGAGCCCTTTCCCGCCGTTAACATGGTGGAGTGTACTTACCTCGAAGGTTGCCGCCAGGATCCTCGTTCGAGCATCAACATGGTAGGACCTGGGAACCACTCTGGCAAAGATGGAGATGAGGGCAGCTGCTCTCGTAGCAAGGACACAGAGGAGGCCGCTCCACGCGATCGGCTCCGTCATGATGGCAAGCGCTACGTCACGGAGGGAGAAGTGAAGAACATGAGATATCAGCGACCCCTCTCTGATCACCTCCTCAACAAGTATGTGAGTCAGTATGACCAACGCCGACGATCCACCGATGATGATGAAGGAGATCGTCTGGCTAGAGAAGCCAGAAGACATCGTCGGCACGATCGCGATGAGGAGGAGTACGAGCGCCGTGCCATAGGACAATCAAGGGAGCAAGATGACACCGCCAGGCACTGGGACTGCCCCTTCTTCAGACACTGCTGGGATTCAGGAATGAGCCGATTGCCCACAATCGGCAATTGCCCAGAATGCAACCAGAAGAAGAAGGAGGCAGCCGACGTGTCTGTGTTCAAGCGCTTAGGGCCTCTCCCGCCACAGAGTAAACGCGCTGAGTCCCCTCGCTGGGCAGATCTCGAGGATTCCGAAGACGAGGGACAAGAAGAAGAAGAAGACAGGTACCACCGTCCAAGGTGGTGCCCCGACGGACTCGCCCGTTCACAAAAGCGCAGGGTTCAGCGATTGCGCGGCCCGGAGGAAGCCGAAAGGTTATACCCGCATACTTTAAGGAAGGCACGACTCGATCCGGCTGCGAAAGTTCAGCGGACCCTGGATGAAGAGGGTCGTCCACGGAAAATGGAGTGGCGCCCCAAGCAAAGGAAAGCCGATGATGAAACATCGGCTGGTACGAACATGGTGCTCGTCCTTCCGACGGAGCTTAGTGCACCACGATTCTACGATGCACTCAAGGTGGACGACAGCAGGCGCATCAAGTCGAGAGGTTGGGCTGGTTTCCACCAGCCGACCGAGTAGCAAGATTAAACCAATGAGCAAACGGGGCGAGGCCGATCCTTGTGATCGGCCCCATAAATTATGAAGGAACATTACGGAACCTTCGACCGGCGCTCCAATGGATATGGAGGCCGATTCCGATGATCGGCCAAAATTATCTTCACCACGTGTTCTGCTTGTGTTCAGCATCGATCCACTGGGCAGCGGCCATGTCGGCAGATGAAAGTCGCACGAATCCTTGCGGAGCCGATGTGCAAGTGCAGTGCCCTGGCTAACCATAGAAGCCGATATCCGCAGTCATTTGGCAGATTCGGCTCGGGGGGCATACAGTCAGATGAACATGTGCAGATAAACGTGTGTAAACATGCGTGCAGTGGAACATTGGGGGCCGATGAACATTGGGGGCCGATTAAGAAAAATCGGCCGAATTAAAAAAAAAATTTGCGCAAGAAGCGAAGCCGATGCGTAGCTATCGACTCTAGTACACTTACACAAGACCAAGACCTACTGGTTATATGCTCAAAGTTCACGTCGACATCGACGTTTAGTGGGAAAAAGCTGATCGACGATCTGTGCATCCTCGCCGGTATCCTCGCCTTGATTAAGGCTCGGGGGGCAGTTAACTTGGTAGATGCTCTGATTTGGGAGCCGATTGGAGTCACATCGACTGGCCCTGCATTATGATCTTCTCTGAAGTAGTAAGGTGTTGCAGAAGAAGACTACTGAAGCTATGGAGAGGAATCGGGAAAGGAAGCCGTCGGCTTTTACAGGTTTTGGACCGTCCTGAAAGGGACTGGATTCTCAAAATAGCCGATGAGTAGTCATCGGCTAAGGGATTGCGAAAAATTATGGTCGGATATCAAATCGCAGTCTGAAATTGAGAAGTGCTTGACCAACGGGCTAATCGGCATGTGAGTCCGGCTTCACGGGCGTCCAAAAGAGAAGAAATCCGATACGTTGCTATCGGTCTTGGCATAACAGAGCGGAAGGAATGAAATTGGAGTAATTGAAGGATGAATTGAAAGAACAATTTCATTAATTCAAAGGAGCGGCTTTACAAGAAAGAGCCGATGGCTCTCAAAAGAGGGATCTGGTGCCTAGTGCACTGCTACTACTAGTCCTATTCTACTAGTCGTCGCTGTCCTCATCATCACCGCCGTCGATGTCGTCGGCGCTGCTCCCAGGAAGCTCCTCGTCGCTGCTGCCCCAGCCTTTGGTCGGAGCTTCATCTTCCTCGTCATCATCATCATCCTCGCTGTCCGCCCAAGAGCGGAAGCGTTTCATCGGCGGGTACCCAGCGGAAGAGGAAGATTCATCTTCCTCCTCCTCTTCTCCTTCTTCGTCGTCATCTTCGTCCTCGCTGTCCGCCCACATGCGGGAGCGCTTCTTCGGCGGGAGCTTGGCGGAGGGGAGGCCTTGGCCTTCGCTACTTCTCCTTCTTTCTTCTCATTGTCGGAGGAGAGGGGTTCACCTCGGAGTGAAGGTTGTCCTCGTTCTTCCTCTTCGGCGAGGATTGGAGGGGGAGGCCCGAGAGGGAAGAGGAAGAGGAAGACATTGCTACGAGGAGGAGGGGGTTTTTGGTGCCGATAGCTAGAACGAGAGGAAGGTGATGAAGAGGGCTAATCGATCGGCACAGTTAAATAATGGAAGCCTGGTGGAAATTTAATGCCATTACAGTTTCCGAGGAGATGACGCCAGAGCTATCGAATTTTGCAGAGAAGCTGAGAAGACAGGGCATAACGATAACGGATACTGCAACGGCTCTGCTCTGCCACGACATGACCCTTCAGAGGAAAAATAGAGTGGTTTTGGAATTATCATTGCCAAAAACCAGGGGGGCATGTGTTATCACCAGATTTTGGCCAAATCAGGAGGTGGGCCGTAAGAGAGATGGGCTTGGAAGATTACACGTAGAAGATCTCTGAAGCGGCCTTGCACGAGGAGTTTGGGCTGGATTGCCCGTGTATCTTTAATTATGGTAGATTGTATCTTAGATTAAAAGTTAGAGTTTGTATCGTGCACCGGTGGGGATTATTCCCACGTTAGAAAGTCCCCTGGACTATAAATATGTATCTAGGGTTTATGGAATAAACAACAACCAACGTTCAACCAAACAAATCAATCTCGGCGCATCGCCAACTCCTTCGTCTCGAGGGTTTCTACCGATAAGCGACATGCTGCCTAGATCGCATCTTGCGATCTAGGCAGCACAAGCTCCACGTTGTTCATGCGTTGCTCGTATCGAAGCCTTGTTGATGGCGAGCAACGTAGTTATCATAGATGTGTTAGGGTTAGCATAGTTCTTCGCGTAACATGCTATCGTAGTGCAACCCTTGCATGTCTAGCCGCCCTCACACCTATTTTAGGTGTGGGGGCGGCACCCCGCTTGATCATTATTTAGTAGATCTGATCCGTTACGATTGCTCCTTGTTCTACAAGGATTAGTTTAATATCTGCAATAGTTAGGCCTTACAAAGGGGGGGAGGATCCAGCGGCACGTAGGGTGTTGTTCGCTAGTCCTAAACGAGGATGTTCCGGGGATCAACTTCGTGTTGGTTTTTAGGCCTTGTTTAGGATCGACTTACGATCACCGTGCGTGGCCGCGAGGCCCAACTCTGGAGTAGGATGATCTGATTATGCGGTGAAAACCCTAAATCGTCGTAGATCTCATTAGCTTTATCTTGATCAAGCGGGACCACCATATATTCGTGCACCCCGTACGAATCATGGGTGGATCGGCTCCTTGAGCCGATTCACGGGATAACCTCGAGAGCCGATCGAGGCTCGTATTTAATGTTTACGTGTATGCCATGCGAGAAACTAAGCGAGGCATCTCCATCACCTTCCCGACCGGGTATAGGTCAGGTGGCACGCCCTTGCAATCGACATCGGACGTGTGACCAGAAGGCTTTGCGGGCCGTCGCTCGGAGGGACCTCAGCCAGCCGCAGCTCTAGGTTGTTCCCGGCTCTACGGTGTTGCCCGTCGCTGCCCGCCGGTGGGTTTCTGACGACAACACTATTCCTCCTTTCATAGTGTGATGGTAACAGTGTGCATGCTATGTTAGTACTTGGTTTGGTTGTGTTGATCTGTCATGCACTCTAAGGTTATTTAAATATGAACATCGAATATTGTGGAGCTTGTTAACTCCGGCATTGAGGGTTCGTGTAATCCTACACAGCTTAGTGGTGTTCATCATCCAACAAGAGGGTGTAGAGTCTAGCATTTATCTATTTATTCTGTTATGTGATCAATGTTGAGAGTGTCCACTAGTGAAAGTATGATCCCTAGGCCTTGTTCCTAAATATCGCTATCGCTGCTTGTTTATTGTTCTACCGCATTTGTACTTGTCCGCAATATTACCACCATCAACCACACGCCGATCCCGGACAGACAAAGCACTTTTCTCGGTGCCGTTGCTACTTGCTCATACTTATTCATACCACCTGTATTTCACTATCTCTTCGCCGAACTAGTGCACCTATTAGGTGTGTTGGGGACACAAGAGACTTCTTGCTGCGTGGTTGCGGTGGTTGCTTGAGAGGGATATCTTTGACCTCTTCCTCCCTGAGATCGATAAACCTTGGGTGATCCACTTAAGGGAAACTTGCTGCTGTTCTACGACCATCTGCTCTTGGAGGCCCAACACTGTCTACAAGAATAGAAGCTCCCGTAGACATCAAGCACTTTTCTGGCGCCGTTGCCGGGGAGGAAAGGTAAAAGGCACTCATACTCCGGTTCCAGGTAACTAAGTACTTTTCTGGCGCCATTGTGTTTGTGCTCGAAGCTATTTCCTTTAGATCCTGCAATTGCATCTTTTTGTTTCTTGTTTTACACTAGTAAGGCATAATGGAATACAACTATGAGCTTTTTAATTTATTTCCTAAGTTAAGACATGAATTGGGTGATGCGAAAATTAAAGAACCTATGGAACCTCATTTGCATGCTAGTAGCAATGTTATTAGTATGAACGCAATCACTGCTAATGCTATGGATAAGTCTAAGCTTGGGGAAGCTAGTTTACATAAAAATAATCTTTTTTTGCTCCTCAGCTTTGGAAGAAATATTTTGCTCTGATAATGCTTTATCTCCCATATGCGATAACTCTAATGATGCTTCTGATATTTTAAATCCACCTGCCGAAAGTATTCCGTATAAAATACCTATGAAAATTATTGAACGTGTTATGGATAACCGCTATGAAGGGGATGGAACTGTCCATCCTGGAGATCATTTACTGTTTTTGCATGAATTATGCGGGTTATTCAAGTGTGCAGGTATCTCTATGGATGAAGTGAGGAAGAAGCTATTCTCTATTTCGCTGTCTGGTAAAGCGGCGCATTGGTATAAATTGTTAAAGAATAGTCATTCTCTTGGTTGGGAGGAAATTGTATCTCTCTTTTATTCTAAATTTTATCCTCCTCATGAAGTGCATATTGATAGGAATTATATTTATAACTTTTATCCTCGTGATAGAGAGAGTATTTCTCAAGCGTGGGGGAGATTGAAGTCACTAATGCTCAAATGTCCCATTCATGAGCTCCCCAGTAATGTTATTGTTAACAATTTTTATGCGAGGCTTTCAGGACAACACAAGGACTATCTGGATGCCTGTTCGGAGGGATCTTTCACAAGCAAGGAGGTTGAAGCTAGGTGGGATCTTCTTGATCGGATTGAGGAGAACGATGAAGGATGGGAGAACAACAAAGGTGAAGAGTCAGGTATAAATTATGATTATGAATGCATTGAAGCTTTTATGGATACTGATAAATTTCGAGATATGAGTGATACTTATGGTCTTGACTCTCAAGTTGCTGCAAATCTTTATAAAGCCTTTGCTTCTCATTTTGAATTGCCTAAAAAGAATTTTGATAAGTATCATGAACCTTTTAAAGAGGCTTGCATGATGAATGAAATTGTTGTTAATGATTGCAATAAGCATGCTCAAACTCCTAAGAATGCTATTTCCTATAAGCATGTTAATTTTTGTGGAATGCATAGACCTTGTGGAATTAATCAAATCGAAGATGAATATTGTATCCATCATATTAATGAAAAAACTAGAAAGTGGTTTAGGGCTCTCGATGATCTTGGTAAAAAAGTGTGTGCCCTCTATCCTTTTATTTGTGAACTTTGCCATGGAGTGGGTCATTTTAATTTTCAATGCTCCTCCAATGATAATTTGAACTCCATGAGTGCTACAAATTGGTATTGTGATGATGAAATTACTCCTAATCAGCATGATGAACTTACTTTATTTTTATGGTGTGAAGAGCTCTCAAGAAAATTCTCTTTGTTACATATGAGTGATCTTGATATTGATGACGTCCTGCATGGGTGTTTTTCTTATTGCATTGATAATAGCCATACAAATACTTACGTACAAAATATTTTAGAAGATGACACCTTGCCAAAATTTGATAGGACCGCTGTGTGTTTTGAACTAATTAATGAAAAGGAGGAATCCTCCCAAGTTTCTTCTATTGTTTCTGAAAGTA
Organism: Lolium rigidum; assembly: GCF_022539505.1. Classification (NCBI taxonomy): domain Eukaryota; kingdom Viridiplantae; phylum Streptophyta; class Magnoliopsida; order Poales; family Poaceae; genus Lolium; species Lolium rigidum. Next base: position 362,123,278 of record NC_061508.1, on the reverse strand, counting down.
AATCAGGTTATGCGGACAAGCCACCCTTCAAGCCTCTTCCTCCTAAAGAAAGGAACGGGGAGAAGGAAGAGAAGAAGAAGAAGAAGAAGAAGGGAACGAAGAAGAAGAAGAAGGAGAATAAAGAGAAAGAGGTAACGGCATATCCCCGCGTGAATGAGATAACGCTAGGTAACCGTAAGTATGTTGCTCCTAATGATTATTATGATAATGAATCTGAATACAATGATCTTCCTATGCCCTTTACATACATTAGTGATCATGATTTGAATGAGCACACTACTTTTGATATTGCAAATCTCCGGGAAACTAATTCGAAAATGATGATGATAATAATTGCCATAGTATCAGTGCTATCCATGCTTCCTCCCATAATGATATAGAAAGATCTAAGCTTGGGGAAGAGGTGTTTGAAAATCCTTTTGCTACTGATCATTATGTGTTTGATACATCTCCTTCTAATAACAATGATGGTATGGTCACAGATAAACCGATTGTGAAAGATAACTATTCTATTTCTTATGATGACACTATGCCTCCGACCTTTGATGATTATTATAAAGAATGATATGATATAGGTTATAACTATCCTTATGAAACTTGTCATAGTCATGATTGGGTTGCCAAAAAAAATTCCCTTAATATGCAACTTGTTTACCATGTTCAAATTCTTGATAATAATTTTGCTCCAATTACTATTAATGAGAAGAACTCTTCTTATGCCAAAATTAATGATACTTCTATGCATATGAACCATGATAAGAATGTTTTAAGTGATGGGTATATTGTGGATTTCATCAATGATGCTACTGAAAGTTATTATGAGAGAGGGAAACATGGTTATATGCATCTTAATAATATTAAGTTTCCCCTCTTTATGTTGAGAATCTTGAAGTTACTCATGTTTTATCCTCTTATGCTTGTCATTTTGTTCTTCATGAATTCATTTGTGTACAAGATTCCTTTGCATAGGAAGTGGGTTAGACTTAAATTTGTTTTGAATTTGCTTCTTGATGCTCTCTTTTGCTTCAAATACTATTTCTTGCGAGTGCATCATTAAAACTGTTGAGCCCATCTTAATGGCTATAAAGAAAGAACTTCTTGGGAGATAACCCATGTGTTTATTTTGCTACAGTAACTTTGTTTTATATTTGAGTCTTGGAAGTTGTTAATACTGTAGCAACCTCTCCTTATCTTAGTTTGTTTCATTGTTGGACCAAGTAAAGTCTTTGATAGTAAGGTTCATACTAGATTTGGATTACTGCGCAGAAACAGATTTCTTGCTGTCACGAATCTGGGCCTAATTCTCTGTAGGTAACTCAGAAAATTATGCCAATTTACGTGAGTGATCCTCAGATATGTACGCAACTTTCATTCAATTTGAGCATTTTCATTTGAGCAAGTCTGGTGCCTCTTTAAAATTCGTCTTTACGGACAGTTCTGTTTTGACAGATTCTGCCTTTTATTTCGCATTGCCTCTTTTGCTATGTGGGATGGATTTATTTGTTCCATTAACTTCCAGTAGCTTTGGGCAATGTCCAGAAGTGTTAAGAATGATTGTGTCACCTCTGAACATGTGAGTTTTTTATTATGCACTAACCCTCTAATGAGTTGTTTTGAGTTTGGTGTGGAGGAAGTTTTCAAAGGGTCAAGAGAGGAGGATGATACAATATGATCAAGAAGAGTGAAAGCTCTAAGCTTGGGGATGCCCCGGTGGTTCACCCCTGCATATTTCAAGAAGACTCAAGCATCTAAGCTTGGGGATGCCCAAGGCATCCCCTTCTTCATCGACAAATTATCAGGTTCCTTCTCTTGAAACTATATTTTTATTCGGTCACATCTTATGTACTTTACTTGGAGCGTCTGTTTGTTTTTGTTTTTTTTTATTTGAATAAATGCTTGTGTGGGAGAGAGACACGCTCCGCTGGTTCATATGAACACATGTGTTCTTAGCTTTTAATTTTCATGGTGAAGGTTGAAACTGCTTCGTTAAATTGTTATATGGTTGGAATCGGAAAATGATACATGTAGTAATTGGTAAAATGTCTTGGGTAATGTGATACTTGGCAATTGTTGTGCTCTTGTTTAAGCTCTTGCATCATATACTTTGCACCTATTAATGAAGAAATACATAGAGCTTGCTAAAATTTGGTTTGCATAATTGGTCTCTCTAAGGTCTAGATAATTTCTAGTAAGAGTTTGAACAACAGGGAAGACGGTGTAGAGTCTTATAATGTTTACAATATGTCTTTTATGTGAGTTTTGCTGCACCGCTTCATATTTGTGTTTGTTTCAAATAGCCTTGCTAGCCTAAGCCTTGTATCGAGAGGGAATACTTCTCATGCATCCAAAATCCTTGAGACAACCACTATGCCATTTGTGTCCACCATACCTACCTACTACATGGTATTTCTCCGCCATTCCAAAGTAAATTGCTTGAGTGCTACCTTTAAATTTCTATCCTCTACCTTTCAATATATAGCTCATGGGACAAATAGCCTAAAAACTATTGTGGTATTGAATATGTACTTATGCACTTTATCTCTTATTAAGTTGCTTGTTGTGCGATAACCATGTTCCTGGGGACGCCATCAACTATTCTTTGTTGAATATCATGTGAGTTGCTATGCATGTCCGTCTTGTCTGAAGTAAGGGAGATTTACCGCTAGAATGGTTAGAGCATGCATAATGTTAGAGAAGAACATTGGGCCGCTAACTAAAGCCATGATCCATGGTGGAAGTTTTAGTTTTGGACAAATATCCTCAATCTCATATGAGAAAATTAATAATTGTTGAATGCTTATGCATTAAAGAGGAGTCCATTATCTGTTGTCTATGTTGTCCCGGTATGGATGTCTAAGTTGAGAATAATCAATAGCGAGAAATCCGATGCGAGCTTTCTCCTTAGACCTTTGTACAGGCGGCATAGAGGTACCCCTTTGTGACACTTGGTTAAAACATATGTATTGCGATGATAATCCGAGTAATCCGAGCTAATTAGGACATGGTGCGGGCACTATTAGTATACTATGCATGAGGCTTGCAACTTGTAAGATATAATTTGCATGACACATATGCTTTATTACTACCGTTGACAAAATTGTTTCTTGTTTTCAAAATCAAAGCTCTAGCACAAATATAGCAATCAACGCTTCCCTTTGCGAAGGGCCTTTCTTTTACTTTTTATGTTGAGTCAGTTCACCTATTTCTCTCCACCTCGAGAAGCAAACACTTGTGTGAACTGTGCATTGATTCCTACATACTTGCATATTGCACTTGTTATATTACTTTGCATTGACAACTATCCATGAGATATACATGTTACAAGTTGAAAGCAACCGCTGAAACTTAATCTTCCTTTGTGTTGCTTCAATACCTTTACTTTGAATTATTGCTTTATGAGTTAACTCTTATGCAAGACTTATTGATGCTTGTCTTGAAAGTACTATTCATGAAAAGTCTTTGCTATATGATTCATTTGTTTACTCATGTCATTTACCATTGTTTTGATCGCTGCATTCATTACATGTGCTTACAATAGTATGATCAAGATTATGATGGCATGTCACTCCAGAAATTATCTTTGTTATCATTTACCTGCTCGGGACGAGCAGAAACTAAGCTTGGGGATGCTGATACGTCTCCGACGTATCGATAATTTCTTATGTTCCATGCCACATTATTGATGATATCTACATGTTTTATGCATACTTTATGTCGTTTTTATGCGTTTTCCGGAACTAACCTATTGACGAGATGCCGAAGGGCCGTTCTCGTTTTCGCTGTTTTTGGTTTCAGAAATCCTAGTAAGGAAATATTCTCGGAATCGGACGAAATCAACGCCCAAGCATCTTAGGATCCCACGAAGCTTCCGAACACCCGAGAGGAGCCAGAGGGGGGCCACAGGCCCACCAGACACTACCCTGGCGCGGCCAAGGGTGGGCCCGCGCCCCCCTGTTGTGTCGTTGCCTCGTTGACCTTCTGACGCTGCCTCTTCGCCTATATAAAGGTCCCTGACCTAAATCTTCGATACGAAAAAGCCATGTTACGAGAAACCTTCCAGAGACGCCGCCATCGCGAAGCCAAGATCTGGGGGACAGGAGTCTCTGTTCCGGCACGCCGCCGGGACGGGGAAGTGCCCCCGAAAGGCTTCTCCATCGACACCGCTGCCATCTCCACCGCCATCTTCATCAACGCTGCTGTCTCCCATGAGGAGGGAGTAGTTCTCCATCGAGGCTAAGGGCTGTACCGGTAGCTATGTGGTTAATCTCTCTCCTATGTACTTCAATACAATGATCTCATGAGCTGCCTTACATGATTGAGATTCATATGAGATTTGTATCACAATTCATCTATGTGCTACTCTAGTGATGTTATTAAAGTAGTCTATTCCTCCTCCATGATGTAATGTTGACGAGTGTGTGCATCATGAAGTACTTGGTATATGCTATGATTGTGATCTCTTGTAGATTATGAAGTTAACTATTACTATGATGGTATTGATGTGATCTATTCCTCCTTTCATAGTGTGATGGTAACAGTGTGCATGCTATGTTAGTACTTGGTTTGGTTGTGTTGATCTGTCATGCACTCTAAGGTTATTTAAATATGAACATCGAATATTGTGGAGCTTGTTAACTCCGGCATTGAGGGTTTGTGTAATCCTACACAGTTAGTGGTGTTCATCATCCAACAAGAGGGTGTAGAGTCTAGCATTTATCTAGTTATTCTGTTATGTGATCAATGTTGAGAGTGTCCACTAGTGAAAGTATGATCCCTAGGCCTTGTTCCTAAATCATCGCTATCGCTGCTTGTTTCTTGTTCTACTGCATTTGTACTCGTCCGCAATATTACCACCATCAACCACACGCTGATCTCGGATAGCAAAGCACTTTCCGGTGCCGTTACTCGCTCATACTTATTCATACCACCTGTATTTCACTATCTCTTCGCCGAACTAGTGCACCTATTAGGTGTGTTGGGGACACAAGAGACTTCTTGCTCGTGGTTGCGGGGTTGCTTGAGAGGGATATCTTTGACCTCTTCCTCCCTGAGATCGATAAACCTTGGGTGATCCACTTAAAGGAAACTTGCTGCTGTTCTACGACCCTCTGCTCTTGGAGGCCCAACACTGTCTACAAGAATAGAAGCTCCCGTAGACATCATATAACACCACATAAGATAGGTTTAGGTTGTGATACTTAGCACAAATACGTGAATTTCTACTATTAGTCTCAACATTTATCTTAATTGCACATTTGCAATGAGACAAATTTGAAACAAAATGGCCTGGGATAGTTGAAGTTAACCTAGTTTTCTTTGGGAGTACTAACAAAATAGTATACCATATATATGTGCTATTGAGGACTACTTCCTGTAATACAATCAGTTCTAACATGTCTACTCTAAACACATGGTTGTTTAGAATATACCACCTATAACTCTAGGATTTCTCTATGTGATATGCTCTAAATAAGCCTTCTTTAAATTAAGGACTATGGTTCTAACATACTTAGTACAATTATTAGGATTTTAAGGCCTATGCTTTCGAACTATTCCTTAAATCCTACTCCTCATCACACTCTTGTTATCGTACTTATGATGTTCTACTCCATCATACCATGATTCTCAAGTGAATCATATATGATTTCCAACTTTACCATGAAAAGTAGACTTGTGTAACTCCTATCACTCTTCCTTACCTCCTATAATTGACTCATCATAGGCATATACTACCTCATATAACTTATCTCCTTTAGTTAACATCAGTCATTTGACATTTTAAATGATTCTTACTTAACCATACTTGTATTGGTATACTTCTTCCAATAGGATATCTTCCTTATGGTTGTATCCTCTCTTTGGACTACCATGGGTTGTATACCAACTGTGGTCTACAATCACCCATTATCTTGAGCTTCAAGGGTGTTCTAATTATTTGGAATGAAGCAAGATAACTAATTAACTTCATTTAAGAAATATAGATAAGAAAGATTGACTCAAGTGTGTCAGGATTCTTCTCAAGTGAATACCCATCTCAAGTCAAAAGAATAGTTGGTTTAGCATAGTTAACTTAGCTAAAACACTTTCTATAGACACTACCAAACCTATAGGTCTCCTTTAAAGGGTTTTAATCCTAGGGTCAAAGCATTTGCTCTGATACCAGCTGTGATGACCCAGCGTACCACTGCATGGTGTAGTACACAAGTCGTTGACATAACACAAGTGAAACACCGTTCCACTCATATTACATCTCTCGGAGTGGTACAACGAAACATATGTGAGTCCAAGGTATGTCTATAGAAGTACACACGAAGCTCGTTTACATAAGATCCACACAGCCTCCTACTTTACAGTGAGGTAAAACTTCAAATAAAGCTCCAGAAGAACGACTCGTAGTCTAACTTGTTGCTAACTCAAGCTTAAGTGCTATTTGGCTTGCTATAGAAATCTAGCTACTTAGGTGCTATGATTAGGGAAAAGTTCCCTTCTATTACTAGTCTAGGTTTCCAATATAGTTGGTGCAGAAGTTGACTCCATTGACTTCTTTGATTGAATTCTTCATCTTGTTGCAGTTGACTCCTTTGTCTTCGAGTTCCACGGTAGTTTCTCCTTCGGTGCCTTGATCTAAGAAGGGGTTCAAATGGGATAGAATGAGTACGAGCGTACTCAGCAAGTTCATATTAGGAAATAGGTGTATCATGCACTAACTACAACCATAAACCAGAAAGTCATAGGCCAATGCAAGTTTTCATAAACATTTCTTCAAAAGGTTTATTTTATTCTGAAAACTATGCCCGTCAGTCTTCACAGGTTGACTAGAACTTCGTGGAGTTCCTTTCCTACCGCGTTCGCAGTTCCCTTCCGGAACAGGGAGTGACAATCACAATCGATATCCTCTGCAGAGGTGCGTTACTTTTCCCATAAGAGACCTTATCCTTGTTGCCAACCAGGCGATATCTTTCCCGTCCACCCTTCCTTGGTGTGAGGCCAGGTGTAAGATCCAAGTCCACACTGCCTTCTCCGCGACTGCAAACCCACCCTTTTGTCCACCCGCACACCCCCAGTAGACTTCTCCCGATAATACGGCTTTACTCACGGTGTACTTTTGACAATCCATCATAGATCGTAGAGCCCAACATCACTAATGCATGGGGATTTAAAAGGCTATCCCAACCTACGGCAGTGCCTCCAACACCCCGCGGCTCTACCAATCCGTTGGCGTGCAGAAGGGAAAAGATACAGCTGTCTTCCCCAGAGCCATTATAGATCTTATGGTCAATGTGATATGTACGGCGCTAGAATCACTAGACGGCATTGGTACTTAGTCCTAGATGAGTAGTACCCATGCAATGGAACCTCCACCATATCAACACATACCATGGTTCCATTGCCCACCACATAGTCATATTCATAATTGTAAAATAATACTTTGCTTTTCAATGCATGAGTGATAAGTATAGTACTTTGCATATAGTTTGATACAAATAATCAAATGACATGAGCAAGCGATGAACTTGCCTTTCTTGACTGCAAGATTATGCAGGCAAAAGCTTCGATACGTGATAACTCCAAATTCTGAAATACCATCATCGTCCGGTAAGGACAATGTTTAAAGAAATGGCAAGGATGCTATAATGCATAATATGAGATGCAATCGTCCCGAGCGTATCCTAACCTCGATGATTTGGGATGAATGAGTTGTAAAGCTTCTTAAGGGTTGGTTGCACTTTTAGAATGGTTCTCAAACAAGGTTCTTATTAGGGTTTGGTTATATTAGCATCATAATCAAGTGATATAAGACATCATAACAATCATACACATAAGGAATAGTGATGGAATAATATGTAAAGAACAGTTGTCAATTTTAAGTTTTACAGATCATGGTTGATGATTACTTATACTATACTTCAAAAGAATAACTTTTGAAGAACATGTTGTTTAAGAAATAATGAGTATTTCCAATAAGAACTATGGCTTCTATGGTTTGATTAACATTTGTACTTCAAAAGAATAACTTTTGAAGAACAGGTTAAATAAGGATATGAACTACTATACATAGGAACTATGCAACTTTAGGTTTTACTATTGGGTTCATTTAGTTTCATTAATAGGAACTAGTTGGTTCTTAAATAGAATTAGTCTATATGTAGCAAGTATTAGCAGGTTTATTACTAAGGTGGATTATGGTATCATATCAAAGGATGGTTATCAAGATGGTTCTATAAATTAGCTACTAGGGTTTACTATGGTTTCTCATTTGCTTCACTAAGTAATTACTAATAGTAAGCTAAGTGACTTATCATTTCCTAAGTAGGGTTTAGTGGAATAGGAGCATGTGTTCTAAATTGCTACACAGGATTGGTTCTAGGGTTCTTTATTATAGTTCTACTAGGGTTTGATGATTGAGGTTGATCTTAATGATATGGTATATAGGATAGTGGTTAATGGTACTAATTCAATTAACAAGTTAGGGTTTATACCTAGGTGACACTTAGGGAATCATATAGGTTTGAATAGGAACATGAGATGATAATCTCATGTGACTTGGTTTTATGCTAATGGATCATGGCTTGTATTTGTTGGTCACATAATATGGTTCTCTATGTAAGGTGACATTCACATGATCACATGTGATAAGCAACTAGGTTTTAGGGTTAAAGCATTTTCAAATGATCACATAAAATAATGGGATCCAGATTCTAACTTATATTAAAACTAGGGTTTCTAAATTATGATCCAATTCTTAAAGTAATACTTGGTACTAGAACTAATGTGATTAAGTATTTGAAATAGAGTTATTAATAATTTTAACATGCTATTAATTTTTAGAGGGTTTAAGAATGAAAATAATTACTAATTAGGGTTTAATTAGAAATCAGGGTTTCCTAATTATTGTTAGGTTTTAAAATAATGACTTGTTAACTAAAGATGTTTAAGTAAATAAGTTTTGAATTACCAAAATAATATTGGCTTATAATATTTTCTGGAGTTATTACTATTTACAGAAAATAGAAAATAGTAATATGCAATTTAGGATTTATGATTTACCACTAATATTTAAGTTACTGAATAGTTAAAATTTAATTTTGAAACTTCACTAATTATTGAATTCAAATTGTATTTTAAATAATTGAAATGGCATAATTAATAAGGTTCAAATAAGTGAATTTTGATTTTGACACACATTTTTGTTTTATATTTTATTTGAATAGAGTTTATTTTCGTGAGCATTTTGATATATTATTTATATTTTTCTGAGTTGATATGAATTTTATACAATTTTTCAAAGTTTCAGCAATTTACTGGAATTTGAAATAAAGCAAAAAGGCTAAACATACCGATTCACTTCTACCCGCAGAGACTGACATGTGGGGTCGTTGACTGGGTCAGCTGCCACGATGGCAACGACCAGTCAACTACAACCAGTGGCCCCACACGACACGTTGGCGTTGCCAGCGGCTAAACGCCGGCGACCAATTCACGGCGGCGCTACGCTACAGGGCCTCCCAGGACGCGCGACTAGGGTTTTCTGACTCTCCTCGACTCGCTGAAGCTGATGGTGGGGTTGGTTTCGTAAGGGGATCACCGGAGCTACGCCGGCGACCATGTCCCGCGGCGGTGCTCTCCGGCGAACTCTCAATCGCGAGCTACAGATGATTCCAGGAAGCAAAAGTAGGTTCTACAGACGCGTATGCTCACCCTGAATGCGATGGTGTGGTCGGCGACGTCGATGGCCGCCGGAGTTGAGCTCGATTTCGCCATTGCCGGTGATGTACTGAGAAAGGGAACGATCAAATTCGTCCTGCACCTTGCTCCCCTTGACGATTGCTTGCACCCAGATGCTCCTCTCGACGAGGCGCTCCTCCTTGACCATGCGCCGGAGACTGAGGTGGCCTGTACCGCCGGATTCATCATCGACGCCGGCGACAGTGCGTGGAAGAACACGAGAGATAAAGGGAGTCCGAGGGGAAATGAATGGATGGAGATGAATCAGGGTTCCATTGCTGTGCTACACGACTATTTATATTGCTCGAGGAGGTCAGAAGCGTCATCTCGCCGGCGGTAGGGGTGGAGATGTACTGGCGACGGTGAAGTGCATTAGGGCACGAATCTTGATGTCTTCGGATAGGCTCGGACGCGAGGATGATAGTGTGGAACTCTAGAACCTTCTGCGACGTCCGGCGGCATCCTATCTTCGTCGATGACGTGGCCGAGCTCCTCCTCTGCGCTGTCGTCTCCGGAGAAGAAGATGACGATGCCCTCCTTCTTTCTTTTAACGCGAAGCGTTACGGCAGGTTGGGCTGGCTTCCTGCGTGGGTTGGGCTGGCGATATGGGTTGCTACTGGGCTGCAATGGCCTGCCAGGTAAGCTCCTCTCTCTATTTTCTGTTTTTTTTATATTCTGGTTTCAATTTGATATTTGAATTCAAATTGATTTCTGTTTGTTTTTGCAGGTCCTAAATTATTTGAGTATCAAGATAACTTGATAATCATGCTTACTGCATGGTTTTGTGGTGTAACAAATATATGATTAACTTGAGGTTCTTATGAGGTGTATTTAAAATTTAAAATAGATATGAATTCTGGGTTCATCTCAATTGCTTTTTTAATTTAAGAGTCAAATCCGTTAAAATGCTTTGAAATTAAGAACGTGTGCATGGTTAACATATTCTATTTTCTAAGGCTTAACCATAGTGATTACTCACATAATTTAATTATGGCTAGGGTTTAACAAATGGTAAAGAGAATGGGATTAGTTCATGATTTTATGTGTATGATGGTTCTTAGGGTTTAAGAAAATGGTTGAATAAACTTTACAATCACCAAGTGACATTTAGGAATTAAGTATCTATGGCTTGATTTATAATTGGGATTCATGATACACAAGTTAGGGTCTATCATTTTATGTGGAATGGTTTAGGGTTTTGCATAAGCTTTATTAAGTTGAAATACAATTAGGTTTGAGGCAAGGCAGGGTTCTACTTATCATCCTAATGGGACTTGGATTGAAATTCATATATGATATAGGGTATTAATAATGATCACCATGTGATACACAATTAGGATTAGGATATGGGCATAAGATTTGATTATGTTTTATTGACTAGCTAGAGTTACCCCTCCATACAAGACATGAGGATTGGTTTGGGGTTAACTATTAGTGATATACTTTCTATTTTATGTGATAGATGAGATCTAATGATCATATGATTTGACTTATCATCTATATCTACAAGTTATGATCATGCATTAGACAAGATCCACTCATTCCTCACTAATCCCTCTTTAATATTCCTCTCATCACACTCATCCTAGATTCTTAAGGTTTATAATTAATACCAAGTTCTGATGATTATGGAATTGGTTTCCTAAAGTATTGCTATTGGAATAGGGTTCTCACCTCCAAGATCAAATGTTGTCTTAAACAACTAAGATTAATACTACTCTAGTATTCTTGTATGAACATGGCTATGGTTAATATTATAACTTCTCTCACTTCTCAATGTCTTGGAATATCCTAAGGTCCTACTCAAGAGATGATGATATGATCCTCTAAATATATGGTTTGCCTAGGAATACTACCTTGGTATCTTATGTAGCTTGTTCTTCTGGAAATCCGATAAACCCGCATCTTGTGGTATGCCTCCACCTCCTAGCTTCTTCATCTTGATCCTAGCTAATTCACATGGAAGGTCTCAAGTGTTTGGTTTCCTTGTAGCATGGTACAAGATGTCCAAATGGATGAAGGGTGTGGCTCTATTTATAGGCTTGGGCAAGCCCTAGTGTCATGACACATAGGTGGTGACTCTTGTGTTGGTTTGATGAGTAAGGTGCTTGGTTGTCATGCCCTCATCCATAGCAATCCTTTGAGCATGAGGTGGCATAGCTTGTAAAGCAAGTCATGTAGATATTTTCATCCTATGTGGGAAGATCATTATCCTCTCATATGATTTATTTTTGGATAGCCAAGTGGCATTTGTTACTAAATATCTTGTGGATGGTTTTATTATTGTGGATGAGTCACTATATCATATTGGATTGGATTTACATTATAATATTGATCAAAAGATCAAGGTTGAAGGTTATTCCTCAAATTTGGATAGTTGGTGTTTGATTTGATCAAGGCATGATCATATGAGTTTCAAAATACTCATAGTTAGTTTTATTCAAATAGTTTGAACTATAATTCGTAATGTAAACGGATTTAGTTTTATGATATTCCATGTGCTTAATAAGTTATGGTTTAAATAATAATGTGTGGCTTTTATGCACTTTAGACCTTGAGGTTTACTTTATTCTGTAATAAGTTTAGAAGTGAATTAATTTACACACAAAGGTAGTTGCTAACTTTTAAGTGTTAATAAGTTAGGGTTTGATTCTTAAAGAATGTGTTGTTGTAAATCTAATTCCATTTGATCTAATCCATAGATCAAATCATCTCTTCCCAAAACAAGGTTTTAACAAAGATCACGAGTGAAGTTTATAGCGCTTGACTTGATGATCTACTTCCATTCCGAGCAAGTCAAGTGAAACTTCGATTCATCGTGGTAAGTTTTATTTGAAGCGCGAAAATTCCCCGGATTTTCTATGCATGAATGCAATGCACACTTTGGTGTTCTCTCATTTTATTGCCTCTAAACCTGGGATATTACAGGTGTGCGCCAATGGCTGGCCAACCAGCCTATATACGTATACGGCCTGGTAATTATGGTGAACTCCGAAAAAAGCGTGACGCCGGAAGAAATTACGGTGAGATCCGAAAAAAGTGTGGTGACCGCTGAAGTACCGAAAGAGCAACCAGCGCGGCTACCGAGAAGCAAGAGGAAGCTTTTTTTTGCGGTGAAAGACATAGATATTACATCGAGCAAGTTACAAAGAGGCCCTCAGAAGAAACAAAAAAATTACAGCCCAGCCCCTGAGCTACTCGACCACGCCGGAGACGACGCAACGCTGTTGGTGGCGCGCCGCTGCTCAAACTCCTCACGATGCCTTGGATCAGGAGCATCCCCGAGCCAGCGGGAAGTGGCCGAACACCGACCCCGTAGGATCTACGCCAGAAGCCGCCGTCGTCGTCACGCCGATGAGAATCCGCATCTCTCGGAAGATCTTGAAACACCGGACCCGCCGTCCCACGGAATCCAGCGACGGGGAAGTCAAACCTGGCAGATCTCTAGACCCGCAGGTTCGACGAAGGCAGTAGCTCGACGCCAGAGCTCCTCGGAGCGCCGCCGACGAGGGGAAGCACCACCACCTGCAAAAACCACTCCGGTCGCGCCCCTTCCGCCCCGACGCCGCCGGCTGGAGCTCTACTAAAACCTACACTATGTACACGCCTAGATCCGTCGATTCCCCGTCCTCCCGCCGCCGGAGCGGCCGACGGAGGGCGAGGAATCGAGCGGATCGACGGCGGCGAGGTGGTTAGAGCGGGGAGGTTCACAAAATCGCCTTTCTCACTGTGGATGGGGAAAGGTGAGGACCAAGGTTCCGTTAGTTATTTAGAAGCAAGAGGAAGCTGCCGAGGAACCCCAAATGGTCGCGGTGGCCAGGGCATCATCACTGCCGGCGACGTCGCTGGAAGAAGCTTTGGAGGAAATGGATGCAACAGCCAAGGCGCATGCGAGCACTTTGCGGTCGGAGCCGGTGACGCCAGCCAAGGAGGCTATCAGCAAGGACAAGGCGGTGATCAACACGCTGCTGAGCACGTCGGTGCCAACTACCACTAGTGGAAAACAGGTGACGTGGGCACTACCCTTCGGGTAACCGATGTTGCCCTATCCTGTACCATCTAGTTGGAGGCCCATGAAGACACTCTGAAGCAAGGCGGGCCACTAGGACGGTGCACCAGAAGGTTCCTTGACGGGCAAGACAAGGAAGCAGTCGAACAAGGAAAGATCAGATCTAAAACTACTGTAAACCTAGTCGTATTCGGTTAGACCTCTTGAGACCTGGCCTCCTATATAAAGGCCAGGAGAGGGGCTGCCGAGGGACACGATCAATCTTAGCCAACAAAAGCTTAGAGCTAGGTCACCTTAGCGATCAGCCATCTCGACGAGATCTCAGCCGAACTATTCGGCACCCCATTGTAACCCATTATCATCATAATCAAAAACAGACAGGCATGACGTAAGGGTTTTACCTCATCGAGGGCCCCGAACCTGGGTAAATTGCTCTCCCCGCTTGTCTGTGAACCGATGTCTCGTGTCAGCTTGCAGGATTCCATCAACCCTAAGCCCCTATCGGAGGGCATTGGCGAGGAGTACCCTCGACAATTGGCGCCGTCTGTGGGAAGCCTGTCGGCACAAGGCAAGTCATCGGCAGTACCAGTCACGTCCCCGGTGTTCTTACTCGAATCACCGACGCCGGCAGAGTCAAGAGATCTGATCCGCTGCGGGTCCTTCGAGTTCGTGCCGCGGCGCAAAGCACTTCACCCAAACTCTATGGCACCATCTCACGACACGGAGGCTGTTTTCGGTGGCGTCCACTTCGTCATCGACTCCGGAGGTTTCCTTCGCCTCCCTAGGGCCGGCGCGCCCGACTCAAAGGCCGTACCTCCGGAGGGTGTCCCTTCAGCGACAACCCAAAAAATTCTGCCCAGGAGCATACAAGAGAGCAACCGAGGGGGTCTCGACACCACGGCTGGACAAAGGAAGAGACGAAGAGGCTCACACCGTGAGGAGGAAGGCAGAACAGCAGTTCACCCTCGACAGTTCGAGCAAGGATGCCACGACACATCATCAATCAGGGGCCGCACCCGTTCTCCGTACCTTTCGGCTACAGAGCAACTCGAGGCGCCATGTTACCTCCACTCCTACATTGATCCAAAAGATGGTCGGGAGAAGTCTAGTCATTTGTTGAGGAACTGTCGTCACTTCCTAGAGATTCGGCAGTTCTGTGATGATCTTAGAGCCGAAGCTATATCAAGAGTTCACATGATGGAGAAGAGGGCAAGGTCCTACGACCATCCGCCAGAACCGTATGTACCAGAACCATACGAACCAATGGAAAAAGATGAATATGTACCAGCCGAAGTATTCCCAGAGCTACGCGGACAAGTCAACATGATCCATAAAACCAGCTTTTCAAAGAGGGAAATCAAGAAGTTCTCCCGAGAAGTAAAATATGCGGAAGTCGCCATGGTTGATACGCCTGATTTCATCGACTGGTCAGAACAAAGCATCTCCTTCAGCAGGGCGGATCACCCGAAAGCTGTCCCAAGGCCCGGCCACGCGGCCCTTGTCCTTGAAGCACAGATTGGAGGGTACAATATGGGCAAAGTATTCATGGATGGAGGAAGCGGCTTGAACTCGCTATTCGCCAAGCACAATGAGAGCAATGGGTTTAACGACCGACATGCTAAGAGAATCTGACACAGGGTTCCACGGCAATATACCGACTCGACCCGCTTACTCGCTCGGCAAAACATCATTGGACGTAGTCTTCGGCACGCCCAGTAATTTCAGGAAAGAAAAGATCGAGTTCGAAGTAGTCGACTGGGAATCTCACTACCACGCCATCCTCGGCAGGCCTGCGTTTGCTAAATTCATGGTCGTGCCTCATTATGCATACCTGAAACTGAAGATGCCAGGCAACAACAGGACCCCAATAACCGTTCATGGAAGCTTTGCTCGATCAGACAACTGTGACAGGGAGTTCCAGAAGATCGCCTCGAAGTTTGGAGCCAAGGAAGAACTCAATGCGATCGATACCGTCACAGACCACACACAACCACCAGCCGACAATCGAAACGTAAGATCCGATGAGTTCGACACTGTAAAGGAAACTAAGAAGCTGCAGGTGCACCCTACTGACCCGAAGAAGACGGTCAATACTTCGGCTGACCTCACTGATGCATAGGAAAGCGCGCTCATCGAGTTCCTCCGTGAGCGCTAGGAGATATTTGCATGGGAACCATCCGACATGCCAGGTATCCCCAGGGAACTCGCTGAGCACGCCCTAAATGTTGACCCGACGGCCAAACCAGTACAGCAATCAATGCGACGATTTTCCGAACCAAAGAGAAGAGCAATCGGCGAAGAAGTTAATCGACTCCGCAAGGCAGGATTTATTCGAGAGCTTAAGGAATCTAAGTGGGTGGCCAATCCCGTCATGGTGCCGAAGAAGGACACGACCGCCCTCCGCATGTGCATCGATTACACCAGCCTTAACAAGCACTGCCCGAAAGATCATTTCCCGCTGCCTCGAATAGACCAAATAGTTGACTCCACGGCCGGATGCGACCGTCTCTCTTTCCTCGATGCATACTCCGGGTACAATCATATTAAACTAAAGAAAGAAGACCATGAGTTAACCGCGTTCATCACTCCACACGGCGTTTTCTGCTACAACGTCATGACCTTCGGGTTGAAAAATGCAGGAGCAACTTACCAACGCTGCATGCAAGCCTGCCTTGGGGAACAGATTGGAAGAAACATTGAAGTTTACATCGACGACATCGTGGTGAAAACGAAGCACGCAGCCACGCTCATCGATGATTTGCGGGAAACTTTCGACAATCTGGACAGATACAAAATCAAGTTGAATCCCAAAAAATGCTTCTTCGGAGTGCCAGGAGGACAAGTACTCGGGTACTTCATATCAGCCAAAGGAATCGAAGCCAATCCCTTGAAGATCAAAGCTATTCTTGATATGGAGCCACCAAAGAATCTGCACCAAGTGCAGCAGTTGGCAGGCCGACTAGCAGCGCTCAGCAGGTTCATCGCAAAGCTAGGGGAGAAAGCTTTACCCTTCTACAACTTGATGAAAAAGTCGGAAAAGTTCGAGTGGACAAAGGAGGCACAGGAATCCTTCGACAACTTGAAGAAAATCTTATCGACTTCCCCGGTGCTTGTGACTCCGCGCGAGAAGGAGACGTTGCTCATGTACATAGCCGCAACAGCACAAGTCTTCAGCAGCGTTTTAGTCGTCGAACGAGAGGAAGCAGGGAGAGTTCATGGTGTGCAGAGGCCCGTTTACTACCTCAGTGAAGTGCTCACTCCTGCAAGGCAGAGGTATCCCCATCATCAGAAGCTGGCGTATGTAGTATGGAGGTCAGCCCGCAAGTTGCGGCACTACTTCACGGAGCACCCGATTATCGTTGTAAGTGAAGCACCCCTGAAGAGCATAATGACCAATCCGGAAGCCACGGGTCGAGTGTCTCAATGGGCTATCGAAATAGCGCCACATGACATAACTTACGTTAATCGAACGGCGATAAAATCCCAAATCGTCATAGATTTCGTGGTAGATTGGATCCAATCACAGACGCCAGCAGCACCCGACATGTCGGGGTCATGGATAATGTACTTCGATGGGTCAAAATGGAGTACAGGTGCAGGAGCAGGAGTGGTGCTGATATCACCGCAGGGAGATAAGATGAAGTATATATTACGTATGAATTTCTCTCTGCCGACGAACAACGAAGCAGAATACGAAGCGTTGTTGCACGGAATGAAAATGGCAAAGGCGTGTGGTGCTACTCGTCTAGAAATCTATGGAGACTCAAACTTGGTGGTGCAGCAGTCGATGAACCTGTGCGACGTAGTTAGCAACAGCATGATCGCCTACCAGTAGCAGTATCAGAATATGGAAGCTAAATTCGAAGGATGCGAGCTCAAACATATCGGCAGAGCCAGTAATGAGGAAGCCGACACTTTGGCAAACATCGGAGTGTTTTACGAAGTGATCACTCAACGATCAATAAAAGAAAAGACGTCGGCACCTCCAAAACCATCGGCTGATGAATTAGAGGCAAGCTCGCAGCAAACTCCTCCGCCTGAAGAATCTCCAACTCCTCCTGCCGAACAAGTCCTCCTCCTCGAGCCACTATGGACCAAGCCATTCCTAGCGTATCTGACAAAGCAAGAGCTGCCAGAGGACTCTGTGGAGGCAAGGCGAATCGTCAGACGTTCAAAGGCCTTCGCCGTAGTAAATGGTGAGCTTTACAAGCGTAGCATCTCAGGGATCTTCCAAAGGTGCATCGCCATTGACGATGGAAAAGCACTGTTGCGTGAGATACACGAGGGAACCTGCGGGCATCACGCAGGGAGCAGGGCCCTTGTGGCAAAAGCCTTTAGGGCAGGATTTTACTGGCCAACGGCAGCGTCGGATGCTAGAGATCTAGTCATGAAGTGTGATCCCTGCCAACGTTTTTCACCAAAACCACACGCTCCTGCAACGGACCTAATGACAATACCCTTGGCATGGCCCTTCGCTCAATGGGGACTCGATCAAGTTGGACCGCTGCCAAGATCGTCACCCGGAGGACACACGTACTTATTGGTTGCGATCGACAAATTCACCAAGTGGATCGAGGCATGCACTGTGCGAAACCAAAAAGCTGAAACAGCGGTTCAATTCTTCAAGGGAATAACTTGTCGATTCGGTATGCCCCACAACATCGTCACAGACAACGGCTCCAACTTTGATTCCGAGGAGTTCAGGAAATTTTGTGATGATGGAGGAATCAAATTGAAATTCGCATCAGTCTCTCACCCCCAGACCAACGGCCAGGTGGAAAGGATCAATGGTCTAATAGGAGATGGCCTCAAGAAACGCCTTACAGGCGCAGCCGGAGCCTGGGTCGAAGAGTTACCATCTGTACACTGGAGTTTGCATACCACACCCAACAGGTTGACTCAATATACTCCATTCTTCCTGGTGCACGGAGCCAAAGCAGTTCTACCGGCCGACGTCCGATTTGAAGCTCCTCGAGTGACAGCATACACAGAGTCCTCCTCCAACATCGCGCTACAAGATGCTGTCGATCTCCTTGACGAAGCACGAGATATCGCCTTGGCAAGAACAACGGTATACCAGCAAGCGCTGAGAAACTACCACAGCCGACGAATACGCAGTCGAAGTTTCAATGTTGGGGATATGGTACTTCGGCTGAAGCAAAAAAGATCCTTGAAGCTAGAATCTCCATGGGAAGGACCATACATCATCACCGAAGTGATACCAGGAGGAGCATATCGGCTCAAAAATCGAGCTTCAGGAAAAGACGTCGAGAATCCATGGAACATCGCGCAGTTGCGACGATTCTATACATAGGACACGATTGTTTTTAATCATTCAACAGCCTGTAAGGTTGCTTTTACATTATGAATAAAGATCTAATCAGATTTTTTACCTTTTTTTTTCCTGCTCCAGGCTTTGGCACCCGAACATAACGTTTGGGGCCCCTACCACCGGCTCTAACTCCCATCGGGAGCGTTGGCCCAAAAGAAATGTGCTCACACAGTGTCATTAATTAAATACTCTCAGCGAGAGCTAAGATTAATGACACACAAAAACAACCAATCCAAGCCTCGAGAAAATACACGAGTGCTGCAGTCGATGGTTACATTATCACTAAATAAGGCTCAAACCGGTGCACCGCGTGACGAAGCCAAACTCTTGCAAAAATTACATATCGACTTCGCAATAACATTGCGTAAAATTCAACGAAGTCGTCGAGAAAGCAGGTTGAACTGATCACTCAGCCGCGCTCGACAATAAAGTATCAATCAAACTAACATAGCGTGCAGCGCGCGCAGTAAACAATCTTATGCAGATACAAGGTTATTACATTCATGATCGGGTTCCCCGGTCCCAGTGGGCCTTCAGTTCCTTTTCAAGGCATGACTCCATCCGAGAAACAACGGTGTAAGCAGGACCTCTAGCAACATCATAATACTGGCCTAAATCCCTCTCAGTATTTGCTACGGCTCTCAAGTCTAAAGATGGATGGC
The DNA here is from genome assembly GCF_022539505.1 of Lolium rigidum. Taxonomy (NCBI): domain Eukaryota; kingdom Viridiplantae; phylum Streptophyta; class Magnoliopsida; order Poales; family Poaceae; genus Lolium; species Lolium rigidum. Next base: position 362,103,549 of record NC_061508.1, on the reverse strand, counting down.
ACGCCAATATCGAAGCAAAGGCAAGCTCAGCACCAGCCAGAAGCTCTTTCCGCACCAACTGTCGAATCCTCTCAGGAGACTTGAATCGGGTGAACAGGCCAGACAAGGTTTCGGGTGCTTGATCCAGAGGAAACAAGGTGTTCCAAACCATCGTGAGATGAGCATAGTACTTATCAAAATAGTAATGCGCCTTCATCACCCGGTACTTAAACTTCGCCATGATGATAGCCTTCGGACGATGCAGCCATAAACCCTGCATCGGGTGCGCAACATCGGTCATCGCCTCAACCTCTTCATGAATCTTCTTGTTCTCTTCAGCTGCATCCGAAGCTACGACTGGAAAAGGAACGAATGTCAGTTAAAAGAACATTCAAGCCATGCCAGAAATCAGAAGATGGGCTAATACTTACAGCCCAAACTTTCAGTAGCAACATGAAGACCATCGAGAGCGTATTGTTCGACAGCAGTCGCTATCTCTCCCTTTTTCTTCACTAAGGCTGCCATCGCGCGAAGAGAAGTGATGTCTTTATTTAGACAAGACACCTGATCACGTAAGCGACGAACAAGGCCTGACTCGTCATTACTCGAAGGGTTCGGAAAGAGCTCGGCACGGGAAGAAGATGAAGGAATCTGCAGTACAGTCCCCAGTTCAGACCAAGCATTAACATAAAAACTCCCATCGGGAGCGCTCAGCATACATTATACAGACAAAAGGATGTTTGAATTGGCAACAGAGCCGAATTTTAATTGAGCTACATCGAGTTACGGATGATCTTATTTACAACAAGTCAAATAACAGTTCAAGGGTTCGCTGACGATGAACCAGGGGCAGACTCAGGAACAGGCTTGGCTTGCGCTTCATCCACCAGCTTCAGAAGTTGGTTGGCGCAAGTTATTGCCGATCTTTTGAAAGGCTTAAGGTCGACCAGATGGTTGTCATCATCAACAGGCAGTGCCTTAGAAAACTCCTCCAATTATGACCCCATCCCATGGCCCATAAGCAATTGAAAAGTAAGAACCACCCCAACCAAGCGGCTACGGCGTTTCAGTACCTCCACGGGCTCGGAAGGATCAACAAGGAAAGCATCCGCCATCTCGTCGAGAGTCTTATCCTGCTTCATCTTCGGGAAGATCATCGAGTATAGCCTCGACAATGCTCCCTTGGTCTTTTGCAGTAGTCCAAGGACCTGTACATTAGACTCAGCGGCAAGTGACAAGGCATCGGCTGTGGAGTCCTCCCAAAGCTGATGACGTCGGCTGACAGTTATATTGGCGGCCTCTGAAAGAAAGACATATCAGTAATCAATGAAGAAACATCAAGAAAAAAGCGGAATACCATGGGTTTTTACCTAATAAATCCTTGACGGATTCACGGAGGACGCCTTCCTTCTCATCGACTGCAGCCGCCGCTGCACGCCTGGCATCTTGTTCATCCTTCATCTGCCGCTTCAGCCTCTTCACTTCCTCCTTCAACAAGGCGTTCTCATTCTTGGCATCGGTAGCAAGCCTGTTGGCCTCAAGCACCTGGTCAGCCGAAGATTTGACGGCCTTCCGAAGCTGGGAGTTTTCAGCCTCGAGGCGAGTGAATTGCTCGGTAAAATCCACCACAGCATCGACTGTAACGTAAATCGGCTGCAGCCAGAAAAATCAAGAGGAGTCAGACGACAGAAACTCGACAAAGCCAGATAGATTAAATACTTACATGATCGCGGCCAGTCGACGGATTGGGAGCATCATCAGGAGGAATGACTTTCGATATTGGAATCTTCTCCACACCCGTTCGCGAGGGAGGTGTTGACTTGGCGGGAGAAGGATTTGACTCCTTAGCCGATGCTGCTCTCTCAGAGACTAACTTGGCCCTCTTCGCGAGAGGAACACCATCATCATTAGAGCTACTTAAGTACAGTGCACAGTTAGCATGCAGGATGACAAGAAATAAATCAAGAAAAAGAGTATAGATGCTCACAGATCCAGATCATCTTCACCCGCGAAGAAACTTGTTGAACTCTTCTTAACAGGAGGAGGCGAAGCAGCTTCATCGGCATCATTATCTCCTCCTCTAGGACTTGATTCAGCCGATGTGATAAAGTCATCATGTACCTGCTTACGACGTGTGCTCCTTAGGAAGGCGTCATCTTCGGCAGCTTCCTCCTCTTGGACATCGCTGTCCTCAAGAACATGCTGAGCGTCCTCGGTTCCCTCAGAATCATCATCATCATCCTCCAGTACCACGCCACTCTCGGGTGAGGGAGGATAACATTGGGCAACGGTGGGAGCCTGTCGAAGGAGAGAAACTTGTAAGGCACAACAGAAAAAGAAGTAATAACAGCAAGCGAGGAGCGGTAAGATTACCTCGGACGGGAGGTGGTCGAAATCATAGGGAGGACGAGCCGATGTCAAGACGATGGTGTCCTTCGTACTGAGGCATGTTAGGCGACGAACCTCGTCCCGAAGCTCATCTGCCGATAGGTCGGCAGAGTTGATCCTTGACTTGTCGCCTTTGCCAGTATAAAGCCATAACTGGTGAGGGCGGGACATCAGCGGCTGCACTCGACGTTGTAGGAACACTGAAACTACTTCAGTGCCGCACATCGTCAGGCCTCCTGTATTCTTCAAAGTGACTATCTGCTCAAACAGTTCGTCGGCTGTCGCCTTTTCTTCGGGAGAAAGGGCGTTTTGCCAAGACTTCTTCTTCTGAGCTACCAAGACGTCATCAAAGGGAGGGAGATTTGAACACCGCCCAGAAACGGCGGGATCTCGCAGGTAGAACCACTTGTTGCGCCAACCCTGGACGGATTCCTTCATTGGGTAGTCGAAGTAGTCGACCTCCTTCCTGACGACGAAGCCAACGCCACCGACAACGGGGGGGCCATTACTGTCGTTGTGATGCTTCACATAGAAGATCTTCCTCCAAAGACCCCAGTGAGGCTCAATGCCGAGGAAGGCCTCGCAGACGGTAATAAAAATGGAGAGGTGGATGATGGAATTTGGGGTCAGCTGCCAGAGCTGAATCCCATAGAAGAAAAGGAGGGAGCGAAGGAACTCGTGGGCCGGAAGAGAGAGGCCACGAAACAGGAAGGCAGCAAACATGACAGTGAAGCCCCTCGGGGGCTTTGGGCGAGAAACCAAACCTGGAAGACGAATGTCTTCCTCAGATGCGGAGATGAAGCCGAGAGCGCGAAGCTTGTTGATGTCGCGGTTGGAAATGGCGGAGGCGCTCCAATCGCGGCTAACTTTGGCCGCCTCCGAGGTACTGCCGCTCTTCTTCTTGCCCATGGTGAACGGAGCTTCTGATGAAGAGGCAGAGGAACAGGAAGGCTTGAGAGAGAAGATGAGCAGTAAACGGGGTAAAAGATAAAAAAAGAGAGGAGGCCCCCTATTTATGCTGTAAGAATTTGTGCCAAATCGTGGCCATAACTCCACAAAGTGTCGTGGGGGGTGGAGCAGATCTGACTGTACACGTGGCGCTTGAAGAAGGAGTGGAACCGGCGGCCCATTATTCCCACGTTGTGCGAAAATCGAGGAGACGCCTCGATCTCCACGCGTGCACTAGTCAAGCCCTAAAAACTGCCCGCGCAGAGCTAGGGTGGGCTGAAGGAGATATGCCCAAGAGGCAATAATAAAAGTGGTTATTGTATATCTTTATGTTTATGATAAATGTTTATATATCATGCTATAATTGTATTAACCGAAACATTAGTACATGTGTGATATGTAGACAACAAAGAGTCCCTAGTATGCCTCTTAACTAGCTTGTTGATTAATGGATGATTAGTTTCATAATCATGAACATTGGATGTTATTAATAACAAGGTTATATCATTATATGAATGATGTAATGGACACACCCAATTAAGCATAGCATAAGATCACGTCATTGAGTTATTTGCTATAAGCTTTCGATACATAGTTACCTAGTCCTTATGACCATGAGATCATGTAAATCACTTATACCGGAAAGGTACTTTGATTACACCAAACGCCACTGCCTAAATGGGTGGTTATAAAGGTGGGATTAAGTATCCGGAAAGTATGAGTTGAGGCATATGGATCAACAGTGGGATTTGTCCATCCCGATGACGGATAGATATACTCTGGGCCCTCTCGGTGGAATGTCGTCTAATGTCTTGCAAGCATATGAATAAGTTCATAAGAGACCACATACCACGGTACGAGTAAAGAGTACTTGTCAGGAGACGAGGTTGAACAAGATATAGAGTGATACCGATGATCAAACCTCGGACAAGTAAAATATCGCGTGACAAAGGGAATTGGTATCGTATGTGAATGGTTCATTCGATAACTGAAGTCATCGTTGAATATGTGGGAGCCATTATGGATCTCCAGATCCCGCTGTTGGTTATTGGTCGGAGTGAGTACTCAACCATGTCCGCATAGTTCGCGAACCGTAGGGTGACACACTTAAGGTTTGATGTTGAAATGGTAGAACTTGAATATGGAATGGAGTTCGAATATTTGTTCGGAGTCCCGGATGAGATCCCGGACATCACGAGGAGTTCCGGAATGGTCCGGAGAATAAGATTCATATATAGGAAGTAATATTCCAAGTTTGGAAATGATCCGGTGCATTTATGGCAGGTTCTAGAAGGTTCTAGAAAAGTCCAGAAGAAATCACCATGGAAAGTAGAGTCCCGGAGGGACTCCACCTTGCATGGCCAGCCAACCCTAAAGGGGAGGAGTCCAAGGTGGACTCCCCAAGGGTGGCCGGCCAACCCCCTCATGGAAGGGGGAATCCCACCCCAAGTGGGATTCCCACCTTGGGTAGGTTTCCCTACACATGGAAGGTTTTTGGTTCGGGTCTTATTCGAAGACTTGTAGTCCAACACTTGGGGATTCCACCTATATAATGAGGGGCATAGGAGAGGGGGCTGACTACCACAAGCCCATAGCTTGGCCGCACCCATAGGTGGCCGGCCACCCCCTCTCCCAAACCCTAGCCGCCCCCTCTCTCCTCCTCTTCTCCCGCACGCTTAGCGAAGCTCCCCGGAGATCTCCACCGCCACCGCCACCACGCCGTCGTGCTGCCGGATTCAAGGAGGAGCTACTACTTCCGCTGCCTGCTGGAACGGGGAAAAGGACGTCGTCTTCATCAACACCGAACGTGTGACCGAGTACGGAGGTGCTGCCCGATCGTGGCACCGTGATCAAGATCTTCTACGCGCTTTTGCAAGCGGCAAGTGATTGTCTACCGCAGCAATAAGAGCCTACTCTTATAGGCTTTGGAAATTTTCAAGGGTTAGTCTTGATCATCCCCTCGTTGCTCCCGTCTTCTAGATTGCATCTTGGCTTGGATTGCGTTCTCGCGGTAGGAATTTTTTGTTTTCTATGCAACGAATCCCAACAGTGGTATCAGAGCCGTGTCTATGCATAGATGGTTGCACGAGTAGAACACAATGGTTTTGTGGGCGTTGATGCTCTTGTTATCTTTAGTTTGAGTTCTTTGCATCTTTGTGGCATAGTGGGATGAAGCGGCTCGGACTAACTTTACATGACAGCGTTCATGAGACTTGTTCCTCGTTCGACATGCAACTTGTATTGCATAAGAGGCTTTGCGGGTGTCTGTCTCTCCTACTATAGTGAAGATTCAATTTACTCTTCTATTGACAACACTAGTATCACCGTTGTGGTTCATGTTCGTAGGTAGATTAGATCTTACTCGAAAACCCTAAACCACGTAAAATATGCAAACCAAATTAGAGACGTCTAACTTGTTTTTGCAGTGTTTGGTGATGTGATATGGCCATAATGTGATGATGAATATGTATGAGATGATCATTATTGTATTGTGGCAACCGGCAGGAGCCTTATGGTTGTCTTTAAATTTCATGTTGAGTAGTATTTCAAAGTAGTTGTAATAGTTGCTACATGAGGTGAACAACCATGAAGACGGCGCCATGAACCTTGACGCTACACCGACGATGATGGAGATCATGCCCGTTGATGATGGAGATCATGTCCGTGCTTTGGAGATGAAGATCGAAGGCGCAAAGACTAAAGGGCCATATCATATCACATATGAATTGCATGTGATGTTAATCCTTTATGCATCTTATTTTGCTTAGAACGCGACGGTAACATTATAAGATGATCCCTCACATTAATATCAAGATAATAAAGTGTTCTCCCCTCGTATGCACCGTTGCATTGTTTGACGTTTTGAAGCATCTCGTGATGATCGGGTGTGATAAACTCAACATACAACGGGTGTAAGCCATGTTGCACACGCGGAATACTTGGGTTTGCTTGACGAGCCTAGCATGTACAGACATGGCCTCGGGACAACGGAAACCGAAAGGTTGAACATGAGTCATAGGGATGTTGTATTAAGTGGGAGTTCATTAGTAATTAGATTAAAACATGAACTAATTATCATAAACATAGTGTGAGTAGTATTTTGAATTAATTTTGTAGTATTGGCATCCGTTTTCTACCATGCGCTAGTCTTGTAATTGAGATAGAAATACCGTTAAGTCCGATAAGAAACTTTACGGACTGGTACCGTATTGTTAAAGAATCAAGAAATGATTAAGTCCTATTGCAAACTTTTAGTAAACCTCACATTGTTGATTCAAAGAGTTGTTGGTTCAATTAGTACCTAAAGTTATCTTGTCTCCGTAAAACCTGAAGTTCAAATCTGTTTGAAAAATAAGGAGCTGAAAATTTAGTTTTCAGAAATAATCAAGGTATGAGATATATGTGATATCTAAGACCTTATTGCAAGATGATAGAATATATTTTGGTGAGACTACATAAACTCATAAGTTTTATGGGAATGTACGAAGGTTGAAGACGCAAGGCGTCCCAATCCTCCAACTATTGGGGCACTAACGATATTCGCATATCCATGAAGTGATTGTCCTTAGTATGCACCGTTGCTAAGACTCGTCGTTTCGAAGCATCACGTGATGATCGGGTGTTATAGATTCTACGTGTGCTTACAACGGGTACAAGCCAGATTTGCACATGCGAATACTAAGGTTAAACTTTACGAGCCTAGCATGTACAGACATGGTCTCGAAAATTCGTCATGATATGATGGATAAAATTATGAGTGAAATTGTTCATCATATTAAAAGGTTATTAATAGAGAAATCCGGAACACTTGTCATATGATGATCAACTTCAAAGTAAGAACCTCAAGGTTATTGGTATTTGACCAACAAACCTAGAAGTTATTGATGTTGAAGTATTTTTCTGAATAATGAGGAAAGCTAAAAGAGAAACTGCAAAAGATATTATGGCAGAAAGAAAGAAAAGACTAGAAAGTCTAGCTCAGGTGTATATAAATGATATACATGTTATGGTTGTATTCCTAGTTAGGTCACACTATGAAATTCTTGGGTATTAGTACTATATTGGTTGGTATGAAGTGTCATACAAAACAACACAATACAAGAATACAATGGCCTAAGTGACTAACAAGGAATATGATAGGAATACACGTCTGGAACAAAATAAAGTGTTATTATGTTCGTCGTTGGCATTCTATCTAGCCCTTAGAATTTATAATAAAGAACTTAATAATTGTTATTTTGCTCTGGTCAAATGAAAATAATGAGTTGTTCAAATTATGACATTACTCCATGTACGATGGATAAGTTATTATAAATCTTAATGGTGAAACACACATACATAACACTGACGCTAAAATGCCATAAGGCAAATGATTTGAATTCCACGTATTTGTGGAACCGCCATTTAGGTCATGTTAGAAAGGAACGCATGAAGGAACTCCATGCAAATGGATTTTGGAGTCATTTGATTTTTGAATCATTTGGCGCTTGCAAATCTTTTCTAAAGAGAATGATTAAAATACTGTTCATAGGCCAAGAGTTGAACGGGCAACTAACTTAGTGAAAAATACATGATGATATATGTGGTTCACTGGGCATAGTTGTGTGCGGGAGATTCTTCTACTTCATGAAAACTTTCAACAATGAATTGAGTATATATATGTGGATATATTCAATAAGGAAGAAGTTTGAAACATTTGAATGGATTCAAATAAATTTCAGCATGAAGTGGAAATCATCGTAATAGAAAAGTCAAATATCTATGATTGGATCATGGTGAAAATATTTGAATTACGAGTTTTAGCGAACATCTAAGAGAGTCATGAAATTGTTCTACAACTCACATTTCTTGGAGCATCATAATGATGATATAGTATCCGAGAGATGTATCCAAGCCTTGTTGGATTAAGGATGAGATAAAATATTATGACGCCATTATATTTTTGTGGATTATGCTTTAGTGACTACCGCTTTTACACTAAATAGAGCATCATCATGATCCGTAGAAATGACACCATACGAGTTATGGCATGGGTATAAACCCTAATAGTCATTTCTTTAAATTTTGGTATAAAAGTTAACAACCAAAATCGGATGAATGTCTTTGCTGGTTATCCCAAAAGAATTGATTGGGAATTCTTTCCACTATGAAATAAACGACAAAAGTGTTTGTTAATGTTACTTGCTTATTTCCAAGAAATTGTTTTCTAGTGAAGTATTTGAGTGGGAGGACAATATAATTTGATAAGGTTTATGAACCTGAGCATAATGATCAGAGTAGCGCAGCATCGGAATTGGTTTCGGAAGCGGCCACGACGATCATGGCTCCCATGACTACAAAGTGTTTTAGCCATGGAGATCGAAGTACATATTGACCCTTGTAGGTATGGTTTACTTTGTGATCAAATAAATGATTTGTGGACAAAGGATTGATGTCACATCCCGAAATTTTTCTAAATTTTGGAATGTAAGATAAAAATAAATTAAATGTTTGATTGTTTGAACTTGATTGAAAATTTCACAAGGAATTGAAACCTTGAGTTAATTAAATATTTTTCTTCTTCATGTTGTTTTTCACTAACAACAATCATCTTAACCTATTTGGGTATTTTTGCCTAAGGTCATGCACACGTGCATGCAATATTTGTTCAATTATACTTTGCCAAACTTCTCTTTTACGTGACCTCCCGTACTGTGTACTACTATCTAGTCAATCATTTTATTTCCATCATACAACACGAGCTAGCAACCCAGGCTTTCGGTTTTCCTAGAAGCATCGCAGCGTTGCCGCAAGCATTACAACCAGCCAATAACGCCAATGCAAATGCAGGCCATAAAATCTAGAAACTGCAGTCATAACCTGCCACTAAATCCTATAGCAATTAGAGCACCGTTCACTCTTCTATAAAAGAGGCACTAACCTTTCCTTCTCACACTCCACCACTTCACCTCACCACGCCACTAGGCTGCTCGAATCACACGCCAAAGCTTCGCCGTCTGCCGCCGTTTCGCGAACGATTCCGGCCGGAATAGGAGGAACTCTGCCTCATTTCTGCGCCCTTCTCTTCACCTGTCAATGTCACATCATCGAAGCTCCTCCTTCATATTTTTTTCCGCAGCCGAACGACGTCCATAACGAGCTACCGGCGCCGACTACCGCAGACACCACTCCGTCCTACCTTTTTCGAGGCGAGTGGAAGCCATTGAGCTCGCCGAGCACACCTTCACAGCCCCTCCCCGCGCCGCACGCCGTCAACCCAGGGAGCCCCTGAAGCGACGACACCGCCATCGACCATGCCCGAACCTGCCATCGTCGTCTTCCCGAGCGATGGCGTGAACCACTTCTGGTACGTGAGAACGAGCGGCCGGTTTAGATCATTATCGTTTTGCTGATCGTGCTGATCGTAGGCCGTTAGATACAGATCTCAGGATCCACGATTAGCCCTTGTCACGTTTCATTCGATCGATCGATCAAGGCATGTGAGCTAGCTCAAAACTGTTCATCAACTCGTGAAATTTATATTATGAGATCTATAACCCCGTTTAAATCGATTCTTCGAGCTTTGAGTTCGTAATTAAATCCTCTACAACATTTATGTAGAAAGTTTTTCCATCCGATGAGCAACTTATTCGGACAACTTTCTAGACACCACTAATTTTTTTTAACCGCGACATGTTTAATCTTGTAAATTTTTTTGAAAAGTATTTACACATCCTTGGCAAATAATATACCCCTGTACTCATAAAAATGTGTAGAACCCAAATGTGATTTTAAATATGACTTTCGTTAATGTTTAAATATTCAAATTTGAATATGTGAATTTGAGTATTTGACATAACTCAAATTCTATAAACCCAAATCAAGTGATTCTTTTTGCAAATGGATCATATTGATGCCCTCTGTCCACTTGTACAAACACCAACAATATTTCAACCCTTTTGCAAGTATTCAAATTCAAATATGAGGATTTGAGTATTGTCACATAGAAATGTCTCTATAACAGTTTTGGGCACAATTTTTATTGCCAAAGTGATCCTTACGCTCATAACCATCTACCAAAACTACTTATACTTTCTTTTCCATGATTCCAAGATCATACATATCCCAACTATCCATGCTTTTGTAGCCTATCTATTCATTCACATATATCTAGATGGTCCATTTCTAAGTATTCTACTTTATCCATTCAATCTCTTAAAGTCATATCTTGCAAGCCATGCCCTCATGCCATATCTTCCATATCTAAGGACTAAAATAAAAAAAATAACAACTTGTTGTTTGCCTTGCTTGATTTGTTGTTGTTGGAATGTGTGTTTATGTTGTGCTATCTCGTTATCTTATAGTTTGCACGGAGAGCTGCGTGTTTTGATTAAGAGAAGTGAACGTTCTTCAACTACCAAAAAGGCAAGTGACACACACCAAAAGTCCCAGTTTTAATTCTTGCACCAGTAGTGTTTTTATAGTAGACATGTCTAGGATTTATGCTTTATGCCTGCTAATAAATCCTAGTGGTTTAGCTACACCACTCCTAAACTCCTTTAGCCGCCATTAAATTTAGTTGTTACCTGCTATGGTATGGAAAATGTTTTGATAGAGGTTAAGGAAAAACAACTAAATTTAATGAATTACCTGGGTGAATGGTGGAGTTATGGAGAGGGTGGCTGTATCAGGGGGCAAGACCCTGGTGCTAGTGCACACTTGCGGAAAGTCACCCGAGCTTAAAGAGATTGTAGACAAACCTTGCTCATTAGCTTTCCGTACAACCACATGCTACTATGGCTCGGCTTGACAAAGTATGTTGTATGAACCCGGATTCTAGGGGCCGGGTGGTGGTAGAGGGATACCGTAGGTGTAACGGGGCCCTTAGGGAATGGTTCGGGTGATTACACACAGAAGGTCTCGGCCACGGTCTACACCCGTCCTTTGAGCAAAATGTGCATCGAGGTAGAAGGATTGACCTGGCCATGTGGGTAAAGGTGTACAACCTCTCGAGAGTGTAAAATCTAAGTACTTAGCCGTGTCCCCGGTTATGGACAACTTGAGCGAACTGACAAGTCCTTGTTCGAAGATCTCCTCATCCCAATTTCTTAAATAAAATTTGAATGGGTGAACAAGGGTAGGAAGGTACATTGGGGCTTTACCAATGCTACGTTAATTTGGTACATTGGGGTTTTACCAATGTTACTGCTAATTAGATTGAAAGAAAATGTTTTGATAAATGATAGGGAAAAATTGGCTTTATGCAAAACGAACCTGAGCTCTACCAGCCAAATGTACACGTAGGTGTAGGATGCCATTTGAGTCCACTATAGTGTCATCTTGCCAATACAATTCAAATGTATTGACCATTCGTGGCTGCAACGTATCATGTTGCAGGTTTTTGAGACGATGAGTAAGGAAACGTTAGGGGTTGCGAGTCTATCCTCAACATGCTCGCCTGTGGCACATGAAGACGAAGGAATCCATGCTGTCTATGTTTATTCGTTGTGAAACTCTCATGATATGCTAGCCTTGTGCTATGCAATTTGTAATCCTTTATGATCATACGATGTAATAAAGACCCTTGTTTCTTGGTATTACATCTTGTACTGTGTGTGCTAGCGATTGATCCAGGGACTAGCACAGATATGCACAGAGATTGGCACCTGAAAAGGTGAGGTCGCTACAGATGTGGAGTTATGGAGAGGGTGGCTGTATCAGGGGGCAAGACCCTGGTGCTAGTGCACACTTGCGGAAAGTCACCCAGGCTTAAAGAGATTGTAGACAAACCTTGCTCATTAGCTTCCCGTACAACCACATGCTACTATGGCTCTGGCTTGACAAAGTATGTTGTATGAACCCGGATCCTAGGGGCCAGGTGGTGGTAGAGGGATACTGTAGGTGTAACGTGGCCCTTAGGGAATGGTTCGGGTGATTACACACAGAAGGTCTCGGCCACGGTCTGCACCTGTCCTTTGAGCAAAATGTGCATCGAGGTAGAAGGATTGACCTGGCCATGTGGGTAAAGGTGTACAACCTCTCGAGAGTGTAAATCTAAGTACTTAGCCGTGTCCCCGGTTATTGACAACTTGAGCGAACTGACAAGTCTTTGTTCGAAGATCTCCTCATCCCAATTTCTTAAATAAAATTTTAATGGGTGAACAAGGGTAGGAAGGTACATTGGGGCTTTACCAATGCTACTGTTAATTTGGTACATTGGGGTTTTACCAATGTTACTGCTAATTAGATTGAAAGAAAATGTTTTGATAAAAGATAGGGAAAAATTGGCTTTATGCAAAATGAACTTGAGCTCTACCAGCCAAATGTACACTTAAGTGTTAGGTTGCCATTTGAGTCCACTATAGTGTCATCTTGCCAATACATTCAAAGTATTGACCATTCGTGGCTGTAACTTTTCATGTTGCAGATGTTTTGAAAGACGAGTGAGTTACGATGATTAGGGTTACGAGTCTATCCTAAACATGCTCGCCTGTGGCACATGAAGATGAAGGACTCCATGCTGTCTATGTTTATTCGTTGTGAAACTCTGATGATATGCTAGCCTTGTGCTATGCAATTTGTAATTCTTTATGTAAATTCTGGATCATACGATGTAATAAAGACCTTTGTTTCTTGGTATTACATCTTGTACTGTGTGTGCTAGCGATTGATCCAGGGACTAGCACAGATACGCACAGAGATCGGCACCCTAAAAAGGTGAGGTCGCTACAGATGGTATCAGAGCATTGTGTTGACCATAGGTTCGTGACCCTAGGTTTGGATTAGAAATAGGAAGACCTTAGGATGAAACATCTATCTAATCCTACTTCTATTAAAATGACGGTTGATTTGTGAACTTCTAGTATTCTCATCTACTCCATCTTTAAAAATGTTTTCCTCTTACCTTAGATGACCTACCTTATGAACCAATCAAGGAAGTAGAGATGATAACCTTGTGCCCGAAGTGAAGGACTTGCTACTTCATGTGACATTCTTCGACTTTGCTAGAAGGGTTGCATGGGAGACCAATGAAGAACTTCGATAAAGACTTCGATGTAGACTTCACAACACACGAAGATACACTGATGGAGTATAATAGAAGCTTGACGCATCCAAAATAGAAATAGACTGGACCACCATTAGTTCTCTTTTATCGAACCAACGATAACGTAACAAAGTATTGATCTTACCAAATTGTGGTATGACCAACTAGGTTGTTTGTGCTTGATTAGTTGCTTGATGCTTCTTAGATGTTTGTTGTTTGATGAATTGCTTGATTTTCCATGTTTGGGTAGGAAACTTCTTTAGAACCTTTCTATCTATTCTCATCTACATCCAACCCAGCATGTGTCTTCTTGACAAATCGTCATGAAGACAACCTTAGAAAAACCAATCATGATGGCTCCCATCAAGATGAAGAAGCATAGGTTGTGAGATACGCAAAACCCTACTTAAGGATCGATAGAAATGTTTTCAAAATAGTTCAATAATGGGGATTGAAACATTGATTCAATTCTCCATGGAATATTTTTTTTATCAAACTTGTGAGGTTGACCAAGTGTTAGGATACGGGATTCAATAAATCAAATGCGAAGTAATGATCTGGGTGCAGAATGGATTGATCACCATTCCTACTACTCTTATTATTCGCTTTCGTAATGTTGACTTTGTGAATCTAGAGAGACATACCTACAAGTGAGACGTCGCTGATAAGCCTGAACCTTAGTATGGATAAATATTATACCTTTATAGTAGGCAAGTGCTGCCAAGCGTAGGACTACATGTGAGATTGAAGATCTAACCACTAGATGAAGAGTGGTGGAAGGTTGTTGTCGAAGACACCAAGAAGAAAAGGATGAAGGATCTCATGAAGTTTTCATATCTTGGTCTCCTGATTTACCCAAAGAGTGACACATCAGTATCAAAAGTATTTCAACACCAACCATTTGGATTAGAAGCCCAACCATGAAGGAAACCTACTCGACTCACACTGGGGGAGATATGTTGTTCACTATATGTGAATAAACATTCGCCTATTGGATATTAAGCGAGAAGCCGTGAGCCATAGATGTTTCAAAAATGACCTGAGGTCAAGTCATATCCTCGGATGTACCAAGTCATACCCAAGATGAACTTAACCTAAACCCAAGACCTAAGACTACCTACAAAATTTTCTTTTAAGGGTGGTAGCCCTACTCGACATATGCCAAACCTACTTTCTTTCTAGCCTTTCTTCGAATCTCGAGGACGAGATTCCTTTTAAGAGATGGTAGTCTGTCACATCCCAAAATTTTTCTAAATTTTGGAATGTAAGATAAAAATAAATTAAATGTTTGATTGTTTGAACTTGATTGAAAATTTCACAAGGAATTGAAACCTTGAGTTAATTAAATATTTTTCTTCTTCATGTTGTTTTTCACTAACAACAATCATCTTAACCTATTTGGGTATTTTTGCCTAAGGTCATGCACACGTGCATGCAATATTTGTTCAATTATACTTTGCCAAACTTCTCTTTTACGTGACCTCCCGTACTGTGTACTACTATCTAGTCAATCATTTTATTTCCATCATACAACACGAGCTAGCAACCCAGGCTTTCGGTTTTCCTAGAAGCATCGCAGCGTTGCCGCAAGCATTACAACCAGCCAATAACGCCAATGCAAATGCGCGCAGGCCATAAAATCTAGAAACTGCAGTCATAACCTGCCACTAAATCCTATAGCAATTAGAGCACCGTTCACTCTTCTATAAAAGAGGCACTAACCTTTCCTTCTCACACTCCACCACTTCACCTCACCACGCCACTAGGCTGCTCGAATCACACGCCAAAGCTTCGCCGTCTGCCGCCGTTTCACGAACGATTCCGGCCGGAATAGGAGGAACTCTGCCTCATTTCTGCGCCCTTCTCTTCACCTGTCAATGTCACATCATCGAAGCTCCTCCTTCATATTTTTTTCCGCAGCCGAACGACGTCCATAACGAGCTACCGGCGCCGACTACCGCAGACACCACTCCGTCCTACCTTTTTCGAGGCGAGTGGAAGCCATTGAGCTCGCCGAGCACACCTTCACAGCCCCTCCTCGCGCCGCACGCCGTCAACCCAGGGAGCCCCTGAAGCGACGACACCGCCATCGACCATGCCCGAACCTGCCATCGTCGTCTTCCCGAGCGATGGCGTGAACCACTTCTGGTACGTGAGAACGAGCGGCCGGTTTAGATCATTATCGTTTTGCTGATCGTGCTGATCGTAGGCCGTTAGATACAGATCTCAGGATCCACGATTAGCCCTTGTCACGTTTCATTCGATCGATCGATCAAGGCATGTGAGCTAGCTCAAAACTGTTCATCAACTCGTGAAATTTATATTATGAGATCTATAACCCCGTTTAAATCGATTCTTCGAGCTTTGAGTTCGTAATTAAATCCTCTACAACTTTTATGTAGAAAGTTTTTCCATCCGATGAGCAACTTATTCGGACAACTTTCTAGACACCACTAATTTTTTTTAACCGCGACATGTTTAATCTTGTAATTTTTTTTGAAAAGTATTTACACATCCTTGGCAAATAATATACCCCTGTACTCATAAAAATGTGTAGAACCCAAATGTGATTTTAAATATGACTTTCGTTAATGTTTAAATATTCAAATTTGAATATGTGAATTTGAGTATTTGACATAACTCAAATTCTATAAACCCAAATCAAGTGATTCTTTTTGCAAATGGATCATATTGATGCCCTCTGTCCACTTGTACAAACACCAACAATATTTCAACCCTTTTGCAAGTATTCAAATTCAAATATGAGGATTTGAGTATTGTCACATAGAAATGTCTCTATAACAGTTTTGGGCACAATTTTTATTGCCAAAGTGATCCTTACGCTCATAACCATCTACCAAAACTACTTATACTTTCTTTTCCATGATTCCAAGATCATACATATCCCAACTATCCATGCTTTTGTAGCCTATCTATTCATTCACATATATCTAGATGGTCCATTTCTAAGTATTCTACTTTATCCATTCAATCTCTTAAAGTCATATCTTGCAAGCCATGCCCTCATGCCATATCTTCCATATCTAAGGACTAAAATAAAAAAAATAACAACTTGTTGTTTGCCTTGCTTGATTTGTTGTTGTTGGAATGTGTGTTTATGTTGTGCTATCTGTTATCTTATAGTTTGCACGGAGAGCTGCGTGTTTTGATTAAGAGAAGTGAACGTTCTTCAACTACCAAAAAGGCAAGTGACACACACCAAAAGTCCCAGTTTTAATTCTTGCACAGTAGTGTTTTTATAGTAGACATGTCTAGGATTTATGCTTTATGCCTGCTAATAAATCCTAGTGGTTTAGCTACACCACTCCTAAACTCCTTTAGCCGCCATTAAATTTAGTTGTTACCTGCTATGGTATGGAAAATGTTTTGATAGAGGTTAAGGAAAAACAACTAAATTTAATGAATTACCTGGGTGAATGGTGGAGTTATGGAGAGGGTGGGCTGTATCGGGGGCAAGACCACGGTGCTAGTGCACACTTGCGGAAAGTCACCCGAGGCTTAAAGAGATTGTAGACAAACCTTGCTCATTAGCTTTCCGTACAACCACATGCTACTATGGCTCGGCTTGACAAAGTATGTTGTATGAACCCGGATCCTAGGGGCCGGGTGGTGGTAGAGGGATACTGTAGGTGTAACGTGGCCCTTAGGGAATGGTTCGGGTGATTACACACAGAAGGTCTCGGCCACGGTCTGCACCTGTCCTTTGAGCAAAATGTGCATCGAGGTAGAAGGATTGACCTGGCCATGTGGGTAAAGGTGTACAACCTCTCGAGAGTGTAAAATCTAAGTACTTAGCCGTGTCCCCGGTTATGGACAACTTGAGCGAACTGACAAGTCCTTGTTCGAAGATCTCCTCATCCCAATTTCTTAAATAAAATTTGAATGGGTGAACAAGGGTAGGAAGGTACATTGGGGCTTTACCAATGCTACTGTTAATTTGGTACATTGGGGTTTTACCAATGTTACTGCTAATTAGATTGAAAGAAAATGTTTTGATAAATGATAGGGAAAAATTGGCTTTATGCAAAATGAACCTGAGCTCTACCAGCCAGATGTGCACGTAGGCGTAGGATGCCTTTTGAGTCCACTATAGTGTCATCTTGCCAATACAATTCAAATGTATTGACCATTCGTGGCTGCAACGTATCATGTTGCGAGGTTTTGAGACGATGAGTAAGGAAACGTTAGGGGTTGCGAGTCTATCCTCAACATGCTCGCTGTGGCACATGAAGACGAAGGAATCCATGCTGTCTATGTTTATTCGTTGTGAAACTCTGATGATATGCTAGCCTTGTGCTATGCAATTTGTAATCCTTTATGATCATACGATGTAATAAAGACCCTTGTTTCTTGGTATTACATCTTGTACTGTGTGTGCTAGCGATTGATCCAGGGACTAGCACAGATATGCACAGAGATCGGCACCTGAAAAGGTGAGGTCGCTACAGATGTGGAGTTATGGAGAGGGTGGCTGTATCAGGGGGCAAGACCCTGGTGCTAGTGCACACTTGCGGAAAGTCACCCAGGCTTAAAGAGATTGTAGACAAACCTTGCTCATTAGCTTCCCGTACAACCACATGCTACTATGGCTCGGCTTGACAAAGTATGTTGTATGAACCCGGATCCTAGGGGCCGGGTGGTGGTAGAGGGATACTCGTAGGTGTAACGTGGCCCTTAGGGAATGGTTCGGGTGATTACACACGGAAGGTCTCGGCCACGGTCGCACTTCTTGTCCTTTGAGCAAAATGTGCATCGAGGTAGAAGGATTGACCTGGCCATGTGGATAAAGGTGTACAACCTCTCGAGAGTGTAAATCTAAGTACTTAGCCGTGTCCCCGGTTATTGACAACTTGAGCGAACTGACAAGTCTTTGTTCGAAGATCTCCTCATCCCAATTTCTTAAATAAAATTTTAATGGGTGAACAAGGGTAGGAAGGTACATTGGGGCTTTACCAATGCTACTGTTAATTTGGTACATTGGGGTTTTACCAATGTTATTGCTAATTAGATTGAAAGAAAATGTTTTGATAAAAGATAGGGAAAAATTGGCTTTATGCAAAATGAACTTGAGCTCTACCAGCCAAATGTACACTTAAGTGTTAGGTTGCCATTTGAGTCCACTATAGTGTCATCTTGCCAATACATTCAAAGTATTGACCATTCGTGGCTGTAACTTTTCATGTTGCGGATGTTTTGAAAGACGAGTGAGTTACGATGATTAGGGTTACGAGTCTATCCTCAACATGCTCGCTCTGTGGCACATGAAGATGAAGGACTCCATGCTTGTCTATGTTTATTCGTTGTGAAACTCTGATGATATGCTAGCCTTGTGCTATGCAATTTGTAATTCTTTATGTAAATTCTGGATCATACGATGTAATAAAGACCTTTGTTTCTTGGTATTACATCTTGTACTGTGTGTGCTAGCGATTGATCCAGGGACTAGCACAGATACGCACAGAGATCGGCACCCTAAAAAGGTGAGGTCGCTACAGATGGTATCAGAGCATTGTGTTGACCATAGGTTCGTGACCCTAGGTTTGGATTAGAAATAGGAAGACCTTAGGATGAAACATCTATCTAATCCTACTTCTATTAAAATGACGGTTGATTTGTGAACTTCTAGTATTCTCATCTACTCCATCTTTAAAAATGTTTTCCTCTTACCTTAGATGACCTACCTTATGAACCAATCAAGGAAGTAGAGATGATAACCTTGTGCCTGAAGTGAAGGACTGCTACTTCATGTGACATTCTTCGACTTTGCTAGAAGGGTTGCATGGGAGACCAATGAAGAACTTCGATAAAGACTTCGATGTAGACTTCACAACACACGAAGATACACTGATGGAGTATAATAGAAGCTTGACGCATCCAAAATAGAAATAGACTGGACCACCATTAGTTCTCTTTTATCGAACCAACGATAACGTAACAAAGTATTGATCTTACCAAATTGTGGTATGACCAACTAGGTTGTTTGTGCTTGATTAGTTGCTTGATGCTTCTTAGATGTTTGTTGTTTGATGAATTGCTTGATTTTCCATGTTTGGGTAGGAAACTTCTTTAGAACCTTTCTATCTATTCTCATCTACATCCAACCCAGCATGTGTCTTCTCGACAAATCGTCATGAAGACAACCTTAGAAAAACCAATCATGATGGCTCCCATCAAGATGAAGAAGCATAGGTTGTGAGATACGCAAAACCCTACTTAAGGATCGATAGAAATGTTTTCAAAATAGTTCAATAATGGGGATTGAAACATTGATTCAATTCTCCATGGAATATTTTTTTATCAAACTTGTGAGGTTGACCAAGTGTTAGGATACGAGATTCAATAAATAAAATGCGAAGTAATGATCTGGGTGCAGAATAGATTGATCACCATTCCTACTACTCTTATTATTCGCTTTCGTAATGTTGACTTTGTGAATCTAGAGAGACATACCTACAAGTGAGACGTCGCTGATAAGCCTGAACCTTAGTATGGATAAATATTATACCTTTATAGTAGGCAAGTGCTGCCAAGCGTAGGACTACATGTGAGATTGAAGATCTAACCACTAGATGAAGAGTGGTGGAAGGTTGTTGTCGAAGACACCAAGAAGAAAAGGATGAAGGATCTCATGAAGTTTTCATATCTTGGTCTCCTGATTTACCCAAAGAGTGACACATCAGTATCAAAAGTATTTCAACACCAACCATTTGGATTAGAAGCCCAACCATGAAGGAAACCTACTCGACTCACACTGGGGAGATATGTTGTTCACTATATGTGAATAAACATTCGCCTATTGGATATTAACTGAGAAGCCGTGAGCCATAGATGTTTCAAAAATGACCTGAGGTCAAGTCATATCCTCGGATGTACCAAGTCATACCCAAGATGAACTTAACCTAAACCCAAGACCTAAGACTACCTACAAAATTTTCTTTTAAGGGTGGTAGCCCTACTCGACATATGCCAAACCTACTTTCTTTCTAGCCTTTCTTCGAATCTCGAGGACGAGATTCCTTTTAAGGATGGTAGTCTGTCACATCCCGAAATTTTTCTAAATTTTGGAATGTAAGATAAAAATAAATTAAATGTTTGATTGTTTGAACTTGATTGAAAATTTCACAAGGAATTGAAACCTTGAGTTAATTAAATATTTTTCTTCTTCATGTTGTTTTTCACTAACAACAATCATCTTAACCTATTTGGGTATTTTTGCCTAAGGTCATGCACACGTGCATGCAATATTTGTTCAATTATACTTTGCCAAACTTCTCTTTTACGTGACCTCCCGTACTGTGTACTACTATCTAGTCAATCATTTTATTTCCATCAAACAACACGAGCTAGCAACCCAGGCTTTCGGTTTTCCTAGAAGCATCGCAGCGTTGCCGCAAGCATTACAACCAGCCAATAACGCCAATGCAAATGCAGGCCATAAAATCTAGAAACTGCAGTCATAACCTGCCACTAAATCCTATAGCAATTAGAGCACCGTTCACTCTTCTATAAAAGAGGCACTAACCTTTCCTTCTCACACTCCACCACTTCACCTCACCACGCCACTAGGCTGCTCGAATCACACGCCAAAGCTTCGCCGTCTGCCGCCGTTTCGCGAACGATTCCGGCCGGAATAGGAGGAACTCTGCCTCATTTCTGCGCCCTTCTCTTCACCTGTCAATGTCACATCATCGAAGCTCCTCCTTCATATTTTTTCCGCAGCCGAACGACGTCCATAACGAGCTACCGGCGCCGACTACCGCAGACACCACTCCGTCCTACCTTTTTCGAGGCGAGTGGAAGCCATTGAGCTCGCCGAGCACACCTTCACAGCCCCTCCCCGCGCCGCACGCCGTCAACCCAGGGAGCCCCTGAAGCGACGACACCGCCATCGACCATGCCCGAACCTGCCATCGTCGTCTTCCCGAGCGATGGCGTGAACCACTTCTGGTACGTGAGAACGAGCGGCCGGTTTAGATCATTATCGTTTTGCTGATCGTGCTGATCGTAGGCCGTTAGATACAGATCTCAGGATCCACGATTAGCCCTTGTCACGTTTCATTCGATCGATCGATCAAGGCATGTGAGCTAGCTCAAAACTGTTCATCAACTCGTGAAATTTATATTATGAGATCTATAACCCCGTTTAAATCGATTCTTCGAGCTTTGAGTTCGTAATTAAATCCTCTACAACTTTTATGTAGAAAGTTTTTCCATCCGATGAGCAACTTATTCGGACAACTTTCTAGACACCACTAATTTTTTTAACCGCGACATGTTTAATCTTGTAATTTTTTTTGAAAAGTATTTACACATCCTTGGCAAATAATATACCCCTGTACTCATAAAAATGTGTAGAACCCAAATGTGATTTTAAATATGACTTTCGTTAATGTTTAAATATTCAAATTTGAATATGTGAATTTGAGTATTTGACATAACTCAAATTCTATAAACCCAAATCAAGTGATTCTTTTTGCAAATGGATCATATTGATGCCCTCTGTCCACTTGTACAAACACCAACAATATTTCAACCCTTTTGCAAGTATTCAAATTCAAATATGAGGATTTGAGTATTGTCACATAGAAATGTCTCTATAACAGTTTTGGGCACAATTTTTATTGCCAAAGTGATCCTTACGCTCATAACCATCTACCAAAACTACTTATACTTTCTTTTCCATGATTCCAAGATCATACATATCCCAACTATCCATGCTTTTGTAGCCTATCTATTCATTCACATATATCTAGATGGTCCATTTCTAAGTATTCTACTTTATCCATTCAATCTCTTAAAGTCATATCTTGCAAGCCATGCCCTCATGCCATATCTTCCATATCTAAGGACTAAAATAAAAAAAATAACAACTTGTTGTTTGCCTTGCTTGATTTGTTGTTGTTGGAATGTGTGTTTATGTTGTGCTATCTGTTATCTTATAGTTTGCACGGAGAGCTGCGTGTTTTGATTAAGAGAAGTGAACGTTCTTCAACTACCAAAAAGGCAAGTGACACACACCAAAAGTCCCGAGTTTTAATTCTTGCACAGTAGTGTTTTTATAGTAGACATGTCTAGGATTTATGCTTTATGCCTGCTAATAAATCCTAGTGGTTTAGCTACACCACTCCTAAACTCCTTTAGCCGCCATTAAATTTAGTTGTTACCTGCTATGGTATGGAAAATGTTTTGATAGAGGTTAAGGAAAAACAACTAAATTTAATGAATTACCTGGGTGAATGGTGGAGTTATGGAGAGGGTGGCTGTATCAGGGGGCAAGACCCTGGTGCTAGTGCACACTTGCGGAAAGTCACCCAGGCTTAAAGAGATTGTAGACAAACCTTGCTCATTAGCTTCCCGTACAACCACATGCTACTATGGCTCTGGCTTGACAAAGTATGTTGTATGAACCCGGATCCTAGGGGCCAGGTGGTGGTAGAGGGATACTGTAGGTGTAACGTGGCCCTTAGGGAATGGTTCGGGTGATTACACACAGAAGGTCTCAGCCACGGTCTGCACCTGTCCTTTGAGCAAAATGTGCATCGAGGTAGAAGGATTGACCTGGCCATGTGGGTAAAGGTGTACAACCTCTCGAGAGTGTAAATCTAAGTACTTAGCCGTGTCCCCGGTTATTGACAACTTGAGCGAGCCGACAAGTCTTTGTTCGAAGATCTCCTCATCCCAATTTCTTAAATAAAATTTTAATGGGTGAACAAGGGTAGGAAGGTACATTGGGGCTTTACCAATGCTACTGTTAATTTGGTACATTGGGGTTTTACCAATGTTACTGCTAATTAGATTGAAAGAAAATGTTTTGACAAAAGATAGGGAAAAATTGGCTTTATGCAAAACGAACTTGAGCTCTACCAGCCAAATGTACACTTAAGTGTTAGGTTGTCATTTGAGTCCACTATAGTGTCATCTTGCCAATACATTCAAAGTATTGACCATTCGTGGCTGTAACTTTTCATGTTGTAGATGTTTTGAAAGACGAGTGAGTTACGATGATTAGGGTTACGAGTCTATCCTCAACATGCTCGCCTGTGGCACATGAAGATGAAGGACTCCATGCTGTCTATGTTTATTCGTTGTGAAACTCTGATGATATGCTAGCCTTGTGCTATGCAATTTGTAATTCTTTATGTAAATTCTGGATCATACGATGTAATAAAGACCTTTGTTTCTTGGTATTACATCTTCTACTGTGTGTGCTAGCGATTGATCCAGGGACTAGCACAGATACGCACAGAGATCGGCACCCTAAAAAGGTGAGGTCGCTACAATTGATTTTGAACAATGATAAACCAACTACAAACAAAGAAGTTATGATGGGCCCTGACTCCGTTAAAATGGCTATACGCCATGAAATCCAAGATAGATAAATACTTTTTGAAAGTAAATAGATCTATAAAATTGATGGACTTGGATGAAATATCCTTGAAAAAGCTCGACTTGTCAAAAAGTTGTTTACGACAAAGTTCAAAGAGTTGACTACGATAAGATTAGATCTTCCATAGCAATGCTTATAGTCTATGTGGATTATTCTAGTAATCACTACATATTTCTATTATGAGATATGCTAGTAGGATGGCAAAATACATTACTTATCAGACGTGTGTATTAAAGGTGTATACAAGATACAACCAATTGTTTTGGTAGTCCGTGGAATACTAGATAGGTATACAAACTTCAATTGGATGAAGTGAGTATCACGGAGTTGGAATCTTCACTGGATGAAATAGTCAAAGAGTTTTTGATTTCATCAGAGACGATGAAGAGGCTTGCATTTGCAAGAAATTAAGTGGGAGCGCTGAGACATATTTATAATACTTATGTAGAAGACATATAGTTGGTTATAAATAATGTAATTACATACTTGATTAAAAGGTTTCATTGAAAAATTAACTTCAATGAAAATAATATGGACTGAAACAAATTTTGTGTCAAGATCTATGAAGATAGATTGAAACACATAATATGTTCACGTCAAAGTACATAGAATGGATATTGAAATAGTTCAATATAAAAATATTAAGAAAATATTCTTGTCATGTTAAGTTTTAACAAGACTTGAGTGTATCTGACACTCAATGAGTAAAAACACATGAGTGATTATAGATCACGTATAATATGTACACAATCAAATGTCATGTGCTATAAAGTGTTATGAGAATATACCAGAATGATTCATATGATGATCATTGGACGACAGTAAGAATATTCTTGAGTACTTTAGAAGAACTAAGGATATATATATATATATAGTTTTGTATGGGAAATGACAAACAAATCGCTGTAAGATGTTGCACCGATATTTGTTTTGTCACATATGAAAATAAAATTTCAATCTCAAATTAGACTAAGTGTTGTTTAAAAGGTAGCACGATGAGCTAGAAGTTGTCTATGCTAGATTTAGAAGAGTTCTAAATATTATGACGGATTCTACAAAAGAAGGCAGAATATGTCATTGTCGACAATGACAAAGGATGTTAAAGTCAAGAGGTTCTTTGAGAACTTGGTGTAGTTCCGACGAGTCGAACTTTGAAGCTATATTGTGTGTGACAATATTAGTAACATATTTCAGACCGCGGAATTAAGGTTCCACCAGAAGACCAAACATATTTAATGCCGACTCATTTGGAAACGAGTGATGCGTTGAGAAGCAAATGAATTACAAAATACATACATTTCTGAGCATGTCAGATCCATTGACTAAAACCTCTCCCGTGAGCAAAACATGATAAAACACCAGAAGGCCAAGGTGTTATATCTTTACAAATGTAAACTAGATTATTGACTCTAGTGCAAGTGGGAGACTGAAGGAGATATGCCCAAGAGGCAATAATAAAAGTGGTTATTATATATCTTTATGTTTATGATAAATGTTTATATATCATGCTATAATTGTATTAACCGAAACATTAGTACATGTGTGATATGTAGACAACAAAGAGTCCCTAGTATGCCTCTTAACTAGCTTGTTGATTAATGGATGATTAGTTTCATAATCATGAACATTGGATGTTATTAATAACAAGGTTATATCATTATATGAATGATGTAATGGACACACCCAATTAAGCATAGCATAAGATCACGTCATTGAGTTATTTGCTATAAGCTTTCGATACATAGTTACCTAGTCCTTATGACCATGAGATCATGTAAATCACTTATACCGGAAAGGTACTTTGATTACACCAAACGCCACTGCGTAAATGGGTGGTTATAAAGGTGGGATTAAGTATCCGGAAAGTATGAGTTGAGGCATATGGATCAACGAGTGGGATTTGTCCATCCCGATGACGGATAGATATACTCTGGGCCCTCTCGGTGGAATATCGTCTAATGTCTTGCAAGCATATGAATAAGTTCATAAGAGACCACATACCACGGTACGAGTAAAGAGTACTTGTCAGGAGACGAGGTTGAACAAGATATAGAGTGATACCGATGATCAAACCTCGGACAAGTAAAATATCGCGTGACAAAGGGAATTGGTATCGTATGTGAATGGTTCATTCAATCACTGAAGTCATCGTTGAATATGTGGGAGCCATTATGGATCTCCAGATCCCGCTATTGGTTATTGGTCGGAGTGAGTACTCAACCATGTCCGCATAGTTCGCAAACCGTAGGGTGACACACTTAAGGTTTGATGTTGAAATGGTAGAACTTGAATATGGAATGGAGTTCGAATATTTGTTCGGAGTCCCGGATGAGATCTCGGACATCACGAGGAGTTCCGGAATGGTCCGGAGAATAAGATTCATATATAGGAAGTCATATTCCAAGTTTGGAAATGATCCGGTGCATTTATGGCAGGTTCTAGAAGGTTCTAGAAAAGTCCGGAAGAAATCACCATGGAAAGTAGAGTCCCGGAGGGACTCCACCTTGCATGGCCAGCCAACCCTAAAGGGGAGGAGTCCAAGGTGGACTCCCCAAGGGTGGCCGGCCAACCCCCTCATGGAAGGGGGAATCCCACCCCAAGTGGGATTCCCACCTTGGGTAGGTTTCCCTACACATGGAAGGTTTTTGGTTCGGGTCTTATTCGAAGACTTGTAGTCCAACACTTGGGGCTTCCACCTATATAATGAGGGGCATAGGAGAGGGGGCTGACTACCACAAGCCCATAGCTTGGCCGCACCCATAGGTGGCCGGCCACCCCCTCTCCCAAACCCTAGCCACCCCCTCTCTCCTCCTCTTCTCCTGCACGCTTAGCGAAGCTCCGCCGGAGATCTCCACCGCCACCGCCACCACGCCGTCGTGCTGCCGGATTCAAGGAGGAGCTACTACTTCCGCTGCCTGCTGGAACGGGGAAAAGGACGTCGTCTTCATCAACACCGAACGTGTGACCGAGTACGGAGGTGCTGCCCGATCGTGGCACCGTGATCAAGATCTTCTACGCGCTTTTGCAAGCGGCAAGTGATCGTCTGCCGCAGCAATAAGAGCCTACTCTTATAGGCTTTGGAAATCTTCAAGGGTTAGTCTTGATCATCCCCTCGTTGCTCCCGTCTTCTGGATTGCATCTTGGCTTGGATTGCGTTCTCGCGGTAGGAAATTTTTTGTTTTCTATGCAACGAATCCCAACATGGGCCCGTCAGGTCAAGTCCTGTCAATCAGCCCACAGCAGTTACACGTCAACAGTGACGTCATAAAAAACCTTGAGGCACTCGAAGGAAAAATGAAAAGTTATCGGATGAAGCACTTGAGTCTACGCCCGGCTGCAAACATCCGTACCTAGACTCGGGGGCTACTCCCATCGGGAGCGCTGACGCGCACCCGATAAAATGAAGACTCGAAGGAAAAATGTTTTGGAGGAAGAGATAATTGCTCGACTTAAGTCTGCACCCGGCTGCAAACACCCGCGCCCAGACTCGGGGCTACTCCCATCGGGAGTGTGTGATGCGCACCCGACAGAATGAGCAGTCGAAAGAAGAAGGGATTCAAGAAGAATTGTTTGAATAGCTCGAGTCTGCACTCGGTTACAAGCACTCGCACCCAGAATCGGGGGCTACTCCCATCGGGAGCGCGTGACGCGCACCCCATAGAAGTTTTTTGCACTCCAGGATCGTGCTCGGGGACTTGATTCTGTGTAGGGTAATGTTGTTTTGCCATCGGCAGTTAACCAACAAAAGTTGGGCACGTTACTCATTATCCCTTGCATAAAGAAAATATATCGGATGACCTATGAAGATTTGCAGAAAAAACTTTGGCAGAACGAAATATTCGAGTGGTACAACTTGAGTCTACGCACGGATTGCAAGCATCCGTACCTAGACTCGGGGGCTACTCCCATCGAGAGCGCTGACGTGCACCCGATAGAAGAAGGTGAAGCAGATTCAAGATGAACAAGGACAATGAAGGAGAAGAACATCAGGAGGAAACGTGTTTTAGTCTCTACCCGAACTATCTTCGGCTAGACACTCGGGGGCTACTGACGTGGGCACTACCCTTTGGGTAACCGATGTTGCCCTATCCTGTACCATCTAGTTGGAGACCCATGAAGACACTCTGAAGCAAGGCGGGCCACTAGGATGGTGCACCAGAAGGTTCCTTGACGGGCAAGACAAGGAAGCAGTCGAACAAGGAAAGATCGGATCTAAAACTACTGTAAACCTAGTCGTATTCGGTTAGACCTCTTGAGACCTGGCCTCCTATATAAAGGCCAGGAGAGGGGCTGCCGAGGGACACGATCAATCTTAGCAATCTTAGCCATCAAAAGCTTAGAGCTAGGTCACCTTAGCGATCAGCCATCTCGACGAGTGACACGCGTACAGCACGCGACCGTTGGGAACCCCAAGTGGAAGGTGTGATGCGTACAGCAGTAAGTTTCCCTCAGTTAGAAACCAAGGTTTATCGAACCAGTAGGAGTCAAGAAGCACGTTGAAGGTTGATGGCGGCGAGATGTAGTGCGGCGCAACACTAGGGATTCCGGCGCCAACGTGGAACCTGCACAACACAACCAAAGTACTTTGCCCCAACGAAACAGTGAGGTTGTCAATCTCACCGGCTTGCCGTAACAAAGGATTAGATGTATAGTGTGGATGATCATTGTTTGCGAGAAAACAGTAGAACGAGTATTGCGGTAGATTGTATTCGATGTAAAAGAATGGACCGGGGTCCACGAGTTCACTAGAGCGTCTCTCCCATAAGATAAATAGCATGTTGGGTGAACAAATTACGGTTGGGCAATTGACAAATAGAGAGGGCATGACCATGCACATACATGATATGATGAGTATAGTGAGATTTAATTGGGCATTACGACAAAGTACATAGACCGCTATCCAGCATGCATCTATGCCTAAAAAGTCCACCTTCGAGGTTATCATCCGAACCCCTTCCGGTATTAAGTTGCAAACAATAGACAATTGCATTAAGTATGGTGCGTAATGTAATCAACAACTACATCCTCGGACATAGCATCGATGTTTTATCCCTAGTGGCAACGACACATCCACAACCTTAGAACTTTCCGTCACTTGTCCCGGATTTAATGGAGGCATGAACCCACTATCGAGCATAAATACTCCCTCTTGGAGTTACTAGCAAAAACTTGGCCGAGCCCCTACTAATAACGGAGAGCATGCAAGATCATAAACAACACATAGGTAATAGATTGATAATCAACATAACATAGTATTCTCTATCCATCGGATCCCAACAAACACAACATATAGCATTACGAGATAGATGATCTTGATCATGTTAGGCAGCTCACAAGATCCAGACAATGAAGCACAATTAGGAGAAGACGACCATCTAGCTACTGCTATGGACCCATAGTCCGGGGGTGAACTACTCACTTATCACTCCGGAGGCGACCATGGCGGTGAAGAGTCCTCCGGGGAGATGATTCCCCTCTCGGCCAGGGTGCCGGAGGCGATCTCTGAATCCCCCGAGATGGGATTGGCGGCGGCGGCGTCTCTGGAAGGTTTTCCATATCGTGGCTCTCGGTACTGGGGGTTTCGCGACGTAGACCTTAAGTAGGCGGAAGGGCAGGTCAGGAGGCGTCACGGGGGCCCCACACGCTAGGGTCACGCGGGCCCCCCCTGGGCCGCGCCGCCCTAGTGTGGCGGCGCCCCGTGGCCCCACTTCGTCTCTCCCTCGGACTTCTGGAAGCTTCGTGGCAAAATAGGCCCCTGGGCGTTGATTTCGTCCAATTCCGAGAATATTTCCTTACTAGGATTTACGAAACCAAAAACAGCGAGAAAACGACAGCGGCTCTTCGACATCTCGTTAATAGGTTAGTGCCGGAAAATGCATAAATATGACATAAAGTATGCATAAAACATGTAGATATCATCAATAATGTGGCATGGAACATAAGAAATTATCGATACGTCGGAGACGTATCGGCATCCCCAAGCTTAGTTCTTGCTCGTCCCGAGCGAGGTAAACGATAACAAAGATAATTTACGGAGTGACATGCCATCATAACCTTGATCATACTATTGTAAGCACATGTAATGAATGCAGCGATCAAAACAATGGTAAATGACATGAGTAAACAAATGAATCATAAAGCAAAGACTTTTCATGAATAGTACTTTCAAGACAAGCATCCATAAGTCTTGCATAAGAGTTAACTCATAAAGCAATAAATTCATAGTAGAGGCATTGAAGCAACACAAAGGAAGATTAAGTTTCAGTGGTTGCTTTCAACTTGTAACATGTATATCTCATGGATAGCTGTCAATGTAAATTAATATAACAAGTGCAATATGCAAGTATGTAGGAATCAATGCACAGTTCACACAAGTGTTTGCTTCTTGAGGTGGAGAGAGATAGGTGAACTGACTCAACATAAAAGTAAAAGAAAGGCCCTTCGCAGAGGGAAGCATTGATTGCTATATTTGTGCTAGAGCTTTGGTTTTGAAAACATAAAGAGAGCGTAAAAGTAAAGTTTTGAGAGGTGTTTATTGTTGTCAACGAATGGTAGTGGGCACTCTAACCCCCTTGCCAGACAAACCTTCTAAGAGCGGCTCCCATGAATTATTTTTATTTTTGGGTGGCACTCCTTCCAACCTTTCTTTCACAAACCATGGCTAATCGAATTCTCGGGTGCCTGCCAACAATCTCATGCCATGAAGGAGTGCCTTTTTATTTTAGTTTTGTTATGATGACACTCCTCCCCACCTTTGCTTTCTCAAGCCATGGCTAACCGAATCCTTCGGGTGCCGTCCAACAATCACATACCATGGAGGAGTGTCTATTTAGGTTAATTAATTTGGGACTCAGGAATCCCATTGCCGGCTCTTTTTGCAAAATTATTGGATAAGCGGATGAAGCCACTAGTCCATTGGTGAAAGTTGCCCAACAAGAATGAAAGATAAACACCACATACTTCCTCATGAGCTATAAAACATTGACACAAATCAGAGGTGATAAATTTTGAATTGTTTAAAGGTAGCACTCAAGCAATTTACTTTGGAATGGCGGAGAAATACCATGTAGTAGGTAGGTATGGTGGACACAAATGGCATAATGGTTGGCTCAAGGATTTTGGATGCATGAGAAGTATTCCCTCTCGATACAAGGTTTAGGCTAGCAAGGTTATTTGAAACAAACACAAGGATGAACCGGTGCAGCAAAACTCACATAAAAGACATATTGTAAACATTATAAGACTCTACACCGTCTTCCTTGTTGTTCAAACTCTTTACTAGAAATTATCTAGACCTTAGAGAGACCAATTATGCAAACCAAATTTTAGCAAGCTCTATGTATTTCTTCATTAATAGGTGCAAAGTATATGATGCAAGAGCTTAAACATGAGCACAACAATTGCCAAGTATCACATTATCCAAGACATTTTACCAATTACTACATGTAGCATTTCCCGATTCCAACCATATAACAATTTAACGAAGAAGATTCAACCTTCGCCATGAATATTATGAGTAAAGCCTAAGGACATATTTGTCCATATGCAACATCGGAGCGTGTCTCTCTCCCACACAATGAATGCTAGGATCCATTTTATTCAAACAAAACAAAAACAAAAACAAACCGACGCTCCAAGCAAAGTACATAAGATGTGATGGAATAAAAATATAGTTTCACTAGAGGAACTCGATAATGTTGTCGATGAAGAAGGGGATGCCTTGGGAATCCCCAAGCTTAGACGCTTGAGTCTTCTTGAAATATGCAGGGGTGAACCACCGGGGCATCCCCAAGCTTAGAGCTTTCACTCTCCTTGATCATATTGTATCATCTTCCTCTCTTGATCCTTGAAAACTTCCTCCCCACCAAACTCAAAACAACTCATTAGAGGGTTAGTGCACAATTAAAATTTACATGTTCAGAGGTGACAAAATCATTCTTAACACTTCTGGACATTGCACAAAGCTACTGAAAGTTAATGGAATCGAAAAATCCATCAAGCATAGCAAAACAGGCAATGCGAAATAAAAGGCAGAATCTGTCAAAACAGAACAGTTCGTAAAGACGAATTTCTAAGAGGCACCAGACTTGCTCAAATGAAAATGCTCAAATTGAATGAAAGTTGCGTACATATCTGAGGATAACTCACGTAAATTGGCATAATTTTCTGAGTTACCTACAGAGAATTAGGCCCAGATTCGTGACAGACAGAAATCTGTTTCAGCGCAGTAATCCAAATCTAGTATGAACCTTACTATCAACGACTTTACTTGGCACAACAATGCACAAAACTAAGATAAGGAGAGGTTGCTACAGTAGTAACAACTTCCAAGACTCAAATATAAAATAAAGGTGCAGTAGTAAAAACATGGGTTGTCTCCCATAAGCGCTTTTCTTTAACGCCTTTCAGCTAGGCGCAGAAAGTGTATATCAAGTATTATCAAGAGACGAAGCATCAACATCATAATTTGTTTGATAGAATCAAAAGGTAACTTCATTCTCTTTCTAGGGAAGTGTTCCATACCTTTCTTGAGAGGAAATTGATATTTAATATTACCTTCCTTCATATCAATGATAGCACCAACAGTTCGAAGAAACGGTCTTCCCAATATAATGGGACAAGATGCATTGCATTCAATATCCAAGACAACAAAATCAACGGGGACAAGGTTATTGTTAACGGTAATGCGAACATTATCAACTCTCCCCAAAGGTTTCTTTGTAGAATTATCAACAAGATTAACATCCAAATAACAATTTTTCAATGGTGGCAAGTCAAGCATATTATAGATTTTCTTAGGCATAACGGAAATACTTGCACCAAGATCACATAAAGCATTACAATCAAAGTCATTGACCTTCATCTTAATGATGGGCTCCCAACCATCCTCTAGCTTCCTAGGAATAGAAGCTTCGCGTTCTAGTTTCTCTTCTCTAGCTTTTATGAGAGCATTTGTAATATGTTTCGTGAAAGCCAAATTTATAGCACTAGCATTAGGACTCTTAGCAAGTTTTTGTAAGAACTTTATAACTTCAGAGATGTGACAATCATCAAAATCCAAGCCATTATGATCTAAGGCAATGGGATCATTATCCCCAATGTTGGAAAAAATTTCAGCAGTTTTATCACATGCAGTTTCAGCAGTTTTAGCAGTTTCAGGCAGTTTTTCGCGCTTTGCATTAGAAGTGGAAACATTGCCAACACCAATTATTTTACCATTAATAGTAGGAGGTGCAGCAACATGTGGAGCATTAGCATTACTAGTGGTGGTAATAGTCCAAACTTTAGCTATATTATCTTCTTTAGCATTTTCTTCTTTTTCCCACCTAGCACGCAATTCGGCCATCAATCTTATATTCTCATTAATTCTAACTTGGATGGCATTTGCTGTAGTAACAATTTTATTATTATGATTTTCATTAGGCATAACTTTCGATTTCAAAAGATCAACATCAGCAGACAAGACTATCGACTTTAGAAGCAAGTATATCGATTTTCCCAAGCTTTTCTTCAACGGATTTGTTAAAAGCAGTTTGTGTACTAATAAATTCTTTAAGCATGGCTTCAAGTCCAGGGGTGTATTCCTATTATTGTTGTAAGAATTCCCATAAGAATTACCATAGCCGTTGCCATTATTATAAGGATATGGCCTATAGTTGTTACTAGAATTGTTCCGGTAAGCATTGTTGTTGAAATTATTATTTTGAATGAAGTTTACATCAACATGTTGTTCTTGAGCAACCAATGGAGCTAACGGAACATTATTAGGATCAACATTAGTCCTACCATTCACAAGCATAGACATAATAGCATCAATCTTATCACTCAAGGAAGAGGTTTCTTCGACAGAATTTACCTTCTTACCTTGTGGAGCTCTTTCCGTGTGCCATTCAGAGTAATTAATCATCATATTATCAAGAAGCTTTGTTGCTTCGCCTAGAGTGATGGACATAAAGGTACCTCCAGCGGCTGAATCCAATAGGTTCCACGAAGAAAAATTCAGTACTGCATAAAAGATTTGGATGATCATCCAGGTAGTCAGTCCATGGGTTGGGCAATTTTTAACCAAAGATTTCATTCTTTCCCAAGCTTGTGCAACATGCTCATTATCCAATTGTTTAAAATTCATTATGCTACTCCTCAAAGATATAATTTTAGCGGGGGGATAATATCTACCAATAAAAGCATCCTTGCATTTAGTCCATGAATCAATACTATTCTTAGGCGAGAGATAGCAACCAATCTTTAGCTCTTCCTCTTAATGAGAAAGGAAACAATTTTAATTTTATAATGTCACCATCTACATCCTTATACTTTTGCATTTCACATAATTCAACAAAATTATTAAGATGGGCAGCAGACATCATCGGAACTAACACCAGAAAATTGCTCTCTCATAACAAGATTCGATAAAGCAGGTTTAATTTCAAAGAATTCTGCTGTAGTAGCAGGTGGAGCAATAGGTGTGCATAAGAAATCATTATTATTTGTGGTTGTGAAGTCACACAACTTAGTATTTTTAGGAGTACCCATTTTAGCAACAGTAAATAAAGCAAACTAGATAAAGTAAATGCAAGCAACTAATTTTTTTGTGTTTTTGATATAGCAAACAAGATAGCAAATAAAGTAAAACTAGCAACTATTTTTTTTGTATTTTGATTTAGTGCAGCAAACAAAATAGTAAATAAAACAAAGCAAGACAAAAACAAAGTAAAGAGATTGGAATGTGGAGACTCCCCTTGCAGCGTGTCTTGATCTCCCCGGCAACGGCGCCAGAAATTTAGCTTGACACGCGTACAACACGCGACCGTTGGGAACCCCAAGTGGAAGGTGTGA
The DNA here is from genome assembly GCF_022539505.1 of Lolium rigidum. Classification (NCBI taxonomy): domain Eukaryota; kingdom Viridiplantae; phylum Streptophyta; class Magnoliopsida; order Poales; family Poaceae; genus Lolium; species Lolium rigidum. The sequence continues at coordinate 362,068,966 of NC_061508.1, read as the reverse complement.
TGCGTACAGCAGTAAGTTTCCCTTAGTTAGAAACCAAGGTTTATCGAACCAGTAGGAGTCAAGAAGCACGTTGAAGGTTGATGGTGGCGAGATGTAGTGTGGCGCAACACCAGGGATTCCGGCGCCAACGTGGAACCTGCACAACACAACCAAAGTACTTTGCCCCAACGAAACAGTGAGGTTGTCAATCTCACCGGCTTGCTGTAACAAAGGATTAGATGTATAGTGTGGATGATCATTGTTTGCGAAAAAACAGTAGAACGAGTATTGCGATGAGATTGTATTCGATGTAAAAGAATGGACCGGGGTCCACAGTTCACTAGAGGCGTCTCTCCCATAAGATAAATAGCATGTTGGGTGAACAAATTACGGTTGGGCAATTGACAAATAGAGAGGGCATGACCATGCACATACATGATATGATGAGTATAGTGAGATTTAATTGGGCATTACGACAAAGTACATAGACCGCTATCCAGCATGCATCTATGCCTAAAAAGTCCACCTTCGAGGTTATCATCCGAACCCCTTCCAGTATTAAGTTGCAAACAACGAGACAATTGCATTAAGTATGGTGCGTAATGTAATCAACAACTACATCCTCGGACATAGCATCGATGTTTTATCCCTAGTGGCAACAACACATCCACAACCTTAGAACTTTCATCGTCATCGTCCCAGATTTAATGGAGGCATGAACCCACTATCGAGCATAAATACTCCCTCTTGGAGTTACTAGCAAAAACTTGGCTAGAGCCCCTACTAATAACAGAGAGTATGCAAGATCATAAACAACACATAGGTAATAGATTGATAATCAACATAACATGGTATTCTCTATCCATCGGATCCCAACAAACACAACATATAGCATTACAGATAGATGATCTTGATCATGTTAGGCAGCTCACAAGATCCGACAATGAAGCACAATTAGGAGAAGACGACCATCTAGCTACTTGCTATGGACCCATAGTCCAGGGGTGAACTACTCACTCATCACTCCGGAGGCGACCATGGCGGTGAAGAGTCCTCCGGGAGATGATTCCCCTCTCCGGCGAGGTGCCGGAGGCGATCTCCTGAATCCCCCGAGATGGGATTGGCGGCGGCGGCGTCTCGGGAAGGTTTTCCGTATCGTGGCTCTCGGTGCGGGGGTTTCGCGACGAAGACCTTAAGTAGGCGAAAGGGCAGGTCGGGGAGGCGTCACGGGGGCCCCACACGCTAGGGCCGCGCGGCCCCCACGGGCCGCGCCGCCCTAGTGTGGCGGCGCCCCGTGGCCCCACTTCGTCTCTCCCTCGGACTTCTGGAAGCTTCGTGGCAAAATAGGCCCCTAGGCGTTGATTTCGTCCAATTCCGAGAATATTTCCTTACTAGGATTTCTGAAACCAAAAACAGCAGAAAACGACAAGCGGCTCTTCGGCATCTCGTTAATAGGTTAGTGCCGGAAAATGCATAAATATGACATAAAGTATGCATAAAACATGTAGATATCATCAATAATGTGGCATGGAACATAAGAAATTATCGATACGTCGGAGACGTATCAACGAGATCTCAGCCGAACTATTCGGCACCCCATTGTAACCCATTATCATCATAATCAAGAACAGACAGGCAGGACGTAAGGGTTTTACCTCATCGAGGGCCCCGAACCTGGGTAAATTGCTCTCCCCGCTTGTCTGTGAACCGATGTCTCGTGTCAGCTTGCAGAATTCCATCAACCCTAAGCCCCTATCGGAGGGCATTGGCGAGGAGTACCCTCGACAACAGGTCTAATATCGTGGACCGTAAGATCCTTTTAACGCGGGTGGCCAGCCGGAACAACGGGGACGCGACAAAAGGCTCACCCTTTTGTCCCGGCTTACCATCCGCGACATAAGGTCCAACACGTGGCAGCCGCGGGGCGCGCAGGGGACACCCCTTTTGTTGCGGGTGGTAATACAGCCAGCGACAAAAGGCTCTATACGTGGCGCGCGCAGGACGCTCCTCCTTTTGGGTTTGAGGGGTGCAGCCACCCCCCTCCCACCACCGCCCCCTTTTATTTCATATTTTCACTTCAAAATATTTTTTATATATATTTGAACGCTACTACATAAGCTGTACACGTTCATGCATTATATATAGATCGAGCAAACAAATAATCGAAGCAAAAGTCTATTCGTAGACTCCTTACATATACATGCACTAGTAGAAAAAGAGGTTTTCATCCACCCCCATTAGTCCCGAAAATATTGGAACCACGACTAAAGGGGTCTTTAGTCGCGGTTCGGAGGCGACCCGCGACCAAAGGTCTGGGCCCAGCGGGCTCGGTCGACAGCTGGGGGACGGGAGGGGCTTTAGTTGCGGTTGGCTAGGCCAACCGCGACTAAAGGTCCTCAGGCCTGGCCCGAAGGCCTTTAGTTGCGGTTGGCCAGGCCAACCGGGACTAAAGGCCCACCCCTATATATGCAGCTTAGCACACTTCACTTAGCCATTTGGTGCCACTTCTCTTCACAATCTTCACAATGGGTGGTAGGTTTGTTGTTGGTTCCTCTTATGCACACAAGGTGTTTGATGAAATGCCCGAAAGCATGAAACAAACATGATATGAAGTGTCCGAGCCACACTTGAGCTTTCTCATTTATTTTTTCCTCCTCGATCGCGGTTAGCAACTTGAACCTTTTATGTGTCATTGATAAAATTTGCATGTGTGTAGTTCATTGTTTAATTTCTATTATTTGTAGCTAGTTAGTTTAACAAATGCATGATGGTTAATTATGTACTTTATATAATAATAATGCAGATGAATCGGCAATGGATGTACGGTAACCGACTCTCCGGCAAGTTCATTACGGGTTTGAAAGATTTCCTCGTAGTGGCTAATGCAAACAAGCAGGGGGGTTTTGTTATCTGTCCATGTGCTGCCTGTAAGAATCAGAAGGGTTACTCTTCCTCAAGAGACGTTCACCTGCACCTGCTTCGGCAGGGTTTCATGCCAAGCTATAATTGTTGGACCAAGCATGGAGAAAGAGGGGTTAGAATGGAAGAAGATGAAGAAGGGGATGATATCATCGATGAAAACTATCCTGATCATTTCGGTGATACTTTCATGGAGGATGCTGAAGGTGGGGAAGGTGAAGGGAAAGGTGAAGAAGCGGCACTTGATGAGCCCGCTGATGATCTTGGTCGGACCATTGCTGATGCACGGAGAGGCTGCAAAACTGAAAAGGAGAGAAAGAATTTGGATCGCATGTTAGAGGATCACAAAAAGTCGTTGTACCCCGGATGCGATAATGGTCTGAAAAAGCTGGGCTGCACACTGGATTTGCTGAAATAGAAGGCACGGGAAGGTCTAGGTGACTCGGGATTTGAAAATTTGCTGAAAATGATGAAGAATATGTTTCCAAAGAATACCGAGTTGCCCTCCAGTACGTACGAAGCAAAGAAGGTTGTCTGCCCTCTAGGTTTAGAGATTCTGAAGATACATGCATGCATTAACGACTGCATCCTCTACCGCGGTGAATACAAGAATTTGAATGAATGCCCGGTATGCACTGCATTGCGTTATAAGATCAGAGGCGATGACTCTGGTGACGATGTTGAGGGCGAGAAACCCAGGAAGAGGATTCCCGCCAAGGTGATGTGGTATGCTCCTATAATACCACGGTTGAAACGTCTGTTCAGGAACAAAGAGCATGCCAAGTTGTTGCAATGGCACAAAGAGGACCGTAAGTCAGACGGGGAGTTGAGACACCCCGCTGATAGAACGCAATGGAGAAAGATCGACAGAGAGTTTAAAGATTTTGCAGCTGACGCAAGGAACATAAGATTTGGTCTAAGTACAGATGGCATGAATCCTTTTGGCGAGCAAAGCTCCAGCCATAGCACCTGGCCCATGACTCTATGCATCTACAACCTTCCTCCTTGGTTGTGCATTAAGCGGAAGTTCATGATGATACCAGTGCTCATCCAAGGTCCGAAGCAACCCGGCAACGATATCGATGTGTACCTAAGGCCATTAGTTGATGAACTTCTACAGTTGTGGGGCATACCTGGTGTACGTGTCTGGGATGAGCACAAAGAAGAGGAATTTGACCGACGAGTGTTGCTTTTCGTAACCATCAACGATTGGCCTGCTCTTAGTAACCTTTCGGGACAGAGAAATAAGGGATACAATGCATGCACACACTCCTTACATGAGACTGAAAGTGTATAGTTGGGTAAATGTAAGAAGAACGTGTACCTGGGGCATCGTCGATTTCTTCACCGACATCATAACGTAAGAAAGAAAGGCAAGATTTTCAATGACAAGGCAGATCACCGGCCAAAGCCTGCAGAACGTACTGGTGCTGAGGTATTTGATATGGTCAAGGATTTGAAAGTCATCTTTGGAAAGGGTCCTGGCGGACAATCAGTTCCGCAGGGAGTTGACGGACACGCACCCATGTGGAAGAAGAAATCTATATTTTGGGAGCTAGAATATTGGAAAGTCCTAGATGTCCGCTCTGCATTCGACGTGATGCATGTTACAAAGAATATTTGCGTGAACCTGCTAAGCTTCTTGGGCATGTATGGGAAGACAAATGATACAAAGGAAGCATGACATGACCAGCAACGTTTGAAAGACCCAGATGACCGGCATCCGGAATGGTTTCAAGTTCGTGCCAGCTACGCTCTTACCAAAGAAGAGAAGATCATCTTTTTCGAATGCTTGAGCAGTATGAAGGTCCCGTCTGGCTTCTCATCGGATATAAAGGGAATAATAAACATTGCGGACAAAAAGTTCCAAAACCTGAAGTCCCACGACTGCCACGTGATTATGACGCAATTGCTTTCCATTGCTTTGAGGGGGCTCCTACCGGAAAATGTTCGAGTAGCCATTGTGAAGCTATGTGCATTCTGTCAACACCCGGATTTTTAAGCCCGGATGCCTATTATGTCATACATCGCAATCCCAGGAATATTGTTGTTGCGAGGCATAATAGTTAAGTATCACAGTCATCATTCATTACAAACCATAAGGTCTTACAATTGGAATCACATCATCCATATTACACGAATAGTTGATCTATTGATCAACGAACAAACACAAGTTCATAGCGGAAGCGTAAGATACAAGGACTCTCTAGTCCACAGGCCAACGCTTGACGTCGGAAGACTCCTAGTTGTCGTAGGCGTCCCGCTGGTCTTCACCTTGATAGTTCCGCTCGTCTTCATACTCTGGCCATTTGAATAGCCAGGGACAAAGCCGTGAGTACGTTGAGTACTCGCAAACTAATACTATTGTAAGTGCTATTCAGTTCTAGTAGGGGTACTAAGCTCTAGTTTGATTTGCATAAAGCTAGTTTTATTTCATAAGCAGTTTAGTAAAAGACTCAACTTTGCTAACTAACTCAAGTGGGAACATTAGTGTCATTCCCACCATTCAAGTGGTGATTTCAATTCAATTCACCACAAGTCATTTCACCATCACCCTTTTCAAGATATTTTGATACCGGAAACTGTATGGCCTTTCCAACCGTCCGTAACCGTGGACACGACTATTCGAATAGGTTTATACTCTGCAGAGGTTGCACACTTGTGCCACAACATTTGATTACATCCGTCGGGAATAATCCCGAATCATCGTAACTCAGTACGCGGATCATCAACCTTAACCTTTCACTTATATATCCTAGTATAGGCACCTCTCCCCATGAGCTTGGCCTCCCAAGTGAAGACAAACCGTCGGCCCGGGAACCGCACAGGGCTTGGCCGTACAATTCACCTCAATTCACATCATTTCTCAACAACGGAGGCAGCCTCGGCGTAACCCCTATGATGCTTGTTCGGAGGGAACCCATACTAAGACACACAAACTTCCAGCTAAGCCCTACCCATAATCAGGTATTGTGGGGGTACTTGTAAATTGGAAAGGTATCGCATCCAAACCAATATCAGTTTTAATCACAAATCACCATCTTCTCTTGGTCATATCACCTTTCAAAAAATCATTCAAAAACGACTTCACTTCACCAAGTTCCCATCTAGAGTAGTCAAGTTTTATTTGTTAGCAATAGCACTAATCATGAGGGGTGCTAACTTAGCATTGCTTGTTCTAGCTCTAAGCTTGGTGCTCACATGCTACTCTAGACCAAGTGAATCATAACTCAAAAAGGTACTTTGAAAATAAAGCAATAAAACTTGTATAGTAAAAATTGGGATAGGACCACTAAGCATAAAGTACAAAGGGGGGATGCATTGCTCTTGAGAGCTTTGCACTTAGCAAGTATATTAGCTTGCCTTGGTGGTGGTATTGATCAAATTGATCTTCTTCTCCTTGGGAGTAAGCCTCCTCCTCCTCTTGATACTCTTCCGTACTAGCGTCTAAAATACGAATACGAAGTACAATCACCACACAAGCTTATTTAACTAGGCTAATGCACACCTCATGGGTCACACAATCTAAGCTAATATCACAACATGCTTATTACATAAGTTGGCTTTGGTGTATTCTCCAGAAAAATGATTTACTCTCATTACCCACAACTTAGTGTTTCTATTCCATTCTTGAGAGAAATAAATTCCTCTCATTGAATCTTGTTAAGATTTAATCTCCTCAAATATTATATGACCTAGGTTGACCAAGGTCAACCTCTTCATAAGTATTACTTGGGAAAATAATTTAAATGAGGTGGATCACCTCATACTATTTAAATAACATTACATTTGATTTAAATCTCAAGTAATTCATATAAGAGAGTTTGAAACCAGGGGTCCAAGCATCCCATGAATTCATGTGAGACAAGTTTAAATGAAGTGTAAAACTCCACAATATTTACTTTAATAGTTTTGGACAATATCAACTAGTTAAACTAGTCAAATGATCCTTTAATTAAACTAGGGCATGATCATGCAAAGTGACCACACCATTTTATTGCATAAACAATTAGTGTAAGTCAAAAGTGAGCTATTAGAGTTGGAAATAACTTAATATCTAATTTGGTTGATTTTTAAGAATTATTTGAATAAGGAAAAGTCCCTGTTTTGTTATTTTTATCACATTTATTCTATAACAAAACTAGAGTTTGGTCCAGTGTGGTTTGGTAGATAATTTGACAAGGTTTCCAAATATATAAAATTTGTCAAATTTGGTTTGGTAGATTTTCCCCTATTTAATTTTGAAAACAGCATCTGAGAATAGTTAACCAAATTCAAAAATCCAAATTCAAACGATGGGCTTAGGCGGGAACTGCTAACGGGCTAACTAGCAGAGGAGGGAAATGGGCCGGCCCAGTACTGCGTCTGGCGCAGCGGGCCGCCTGACAGTGTGGGGACCACATGTCAGCGTGTTTTAAAACACCGAATCGGTACGAGAGAGGTGGACCGTAGGATTAGAATCGGATCGGACGAACGACGTTCGTCGTCGTCTCCGACGAGAAGCGAGGCTACTGGCGGTGACGGCAGGGGGTCGACGGCTCACCGGCGGCGCGGCGAGGGTCGGCGAGGCGCGGGGAAGACGTTGTCGAGGTAGATGAAGCAGCCTGTAGCAGTCTCGTCTCCAGGGGTGGCCTCCTTCGCCGGCGGGCTCCGTGTACTGGCGGCGGCGATGAGGTAGCGATTGGGGCGGCGGAGTGGCTAATCCAGTGAGTGGAGAGGTCGAGGAGGGGTGGTGTGAGGAGGAGAAGCGAATGGTGTGTCCAATTTGAGAAGAGGGGCGCCCCTTTTATAGCAGCGCGAGGTGGCCGCGGCGCATGGATGATCTCACCATCGACGACGGTGCTACAGCGGCGGTGATGGACTGGCGCTGACGCACGCGGGTAGGCGACGTCCTGGCGGTGACGCAGCGCTTGACGGCGTTGAAAACGATGCAGAGAGGAGCTCGTACGCATGACGGGAGCGGCAGTACCCGCGGCGGACGTCGGCGAGATGGGCGTCGGCTACGGCGTTGCCCGCGGTCCAATGGCGTTGTTTGGGCGGCTCACCGTGGCGTCGTGAAGCGTTTGGCGCTGGAAGCCAGGGCGAGGGTCAACGGAGGTGTCCGGGCGACGACGTGGCCGGGCGCGTTCTGGAGCGTGCCAGTGCACGCTCTGTCGTGCGCGTGCACGTTCTGGGCGCGTCTGGGCGTCACGTTTTTGGTGCGTCTGGTGCACCATTTGGTCGAGCAAGGGGTCGAGGAGGTTCAGGGGAGTGTGTAGCACCAGATTGACACGGTGGTGCATGATGGAGAGGGCCAGAGGTAGAGGTGGCATGGTGAGCTCATGCCATGCCACGGCATGGCATGTTTTGCCCCTGTTCATGATGCAATCATGCACCAATCCTTGTCTGAGGTGTTTGGCAGGCTAGAGGGAGGTCAATGGAGTACAAATGCTGACCTAGGTTGGATGGTTGAGGCCAAAACCCACTGGGTTGTTTGATGTATGGAGTTGGCGGGGTGCTTGCTCACCAAGTGTTCGACGAAATGCCCGCAAGAAAAAATTTTCAAATTTTGAATTGAATTTTGGTGGAGTGTAAAGATATAATCAGAGAAGTAGAATGGAGGTGGTGGTGGTCAAAATGGAGTTGAAATGCAAAAATCCAAAATGCATATGATCTCCACTTTGATCTCTCGGTCCCAACTTTGCTTGATGCTATCTCTGAATCCGGAAGGAGTTTGTATAGGGTTGCTTGAGCAAAGTTGTTCACTTTTATGTTGTCTTGGATGAGGTGCAAAGGTTGGGCAAAGTTTAGTTGAGAAAACTTGAAATAACAGGGCTCAAAGTAGGCATCGAGTTAAAATTGTCACATGTGACCATATTGCATGTAACTTGGAAATTGAATTTGATTTTGGTTTGATTTGAGTTTCTCCACTTCCAAAAGTGTTTAAAAGTGTTTAGTAACCATTTACAACCAGAGGTGCAAGCCAAAGTGGTCTAGGTTAAGTATTTGCAAAATTGGCATAAGCCATGTGTGTGTGTGGAGATGAATTTTACCTTTTCTTTTCTTATTTTCTTTTCTCTTGTATTTGGGTGATCTAAAGATCAATGTTAGGGTTTAGGTATGAGTGTAAACACATAAGCACATAACATGGTCAATTGCACACTCAAGTAAACAAGCAAGTGATCTATATGCATAGCACTATATGATGAGAAAAAGTTTTTGTTGGTTCTCAATTTTGGTATTTGGGAAATTCTCTCTTTGTCTCTTTATTGAAAATTTGGGATGTTACAAACCCTTCCCCCTTACAAAAGATCTCGTCCCGAGATCTAAAGAAAAGTTAGGTACTAAAGAGATCTGGGTATTCCTTCTTCATGTCCTCTTCGCGTTCCCAAGTGGCTTCATCTTCAGTGTGATTGCTCCACTGAATCTTCGGGAACTTGATACTCCTGGTGCGGGTGGTCCTGAAAGATTCTTCAAGGATGCGAATAGGCACTTCACGGTATGTCAAGTCCGTGTTGATATCCACCGAGCGGTGATCGATGTTCTTGAACACTTCGGTCTTCTCGGGGACTTCAAGGCACTTTCGGAGTAGCGAGATGTGAAACACATTGTGCACCGCCGACATTTCCTCCGGTAGTTCAAGTTGATATGAAACTTCTCCTCGGCGGCTCAGGACTTTGAATGGTCTGACATATCTGGGGGCGAGCTTTCCTTTCAGCTGGAATCTTTGCATTCCTTTGAGGGGTGACACTTTGAGATAGACAAAGTCTCCAATCTCGAAGGTCATCTCTCGACGTCGCTTGTCGGCGTAGCTCTTCTGTCTTGACTGAGCGGTCTTGAGGTACTCGCGGATCTTGTGCACCTTCTCTTCGGCTTCTCAGAGGACATCTGGTCCAAAGACTTGGCTCTCTCCGACTTCTGACCAGTTCAGGGGGGTACGGCACTTCCTTCCGTACAGAGCTTCAAAGGGGGCCATTTGCAAACTGGCTTGGTAGCTATTATTGTACGAGAATTCTGCGTAAGGCAGGCAGTCTTCCCACTTGGATCCATATTCTAGGACGCAAGCTCTCAACATGTCTTCTAGTATCTGGTTGACTCTCTCGGTCTGTCCGTCAGTCTGAGGGTGATAGGCCGTGCTGAAATTTAGGCGAGTGCCTAGTCCTTCATGCACTTTCTGCCAGAACCTTGAGGTGAACTGTGATCCTCTATCTGACACTATCGATTTAGGGGTTCCGTGCAGAGCGACTATTCTGGAGATATAAAGTTCAGCTAGCTTTGGGCCTTGATAGGTGGTTTTGACGGCGATGAAATGGGCGACTTTGGTCAATCTATCGACCACGACCCATATTGAATCATTGCCTTTGCTCGGATTTGGGCAGTCCGGTGATGAAGTCCATTCCTACGGAGTCCCATTTCCATTCCGGAATCTGGAGGGGTTGTAACAGTCCGGCGGGTCGTTGATGTTCTGCCTTGACTCTCTGACAGATGTCACACTTAGCGATATAGCTACCGATCTCTCTCTTCATTCCGTGCCACCAAAATTGTTCTTTTAGATCTTGGTACATCTTGGTACCTCCGGGGTGGATTGAATAAAGGGTGTCATGGGCTTCTTGCAGGATGACTTGCTTTAAGTCAGAGTCCGATGGTACGCAGAGACGTTCCTTGTACCAAAGCACTCCGGCTTCGTCTACGGTGAATCCGGGGGCTTTTCCTGCAACTCTCTGTTTCTTTATTCCGTCAATGCTAGCGTTGTCCTTCTGGGCTTCCTTGATCTGACCAACCAAGGTGGGTTGCAGTTCTATGCTGGCTAGGAATCCCTCACTAACAAGTTCCAGTCTGAACTGTTCAAACTCTTGATGCAAGCTCGGGCTGTTCGGTCGCGAGCATGGAGTTCAACTGGCACGGCAGTCGACTCAAAGCATCCGCTACCACATTGGCCTTGCCGGGGTGGTAGTGAATCTCCATGTCGTAATCCTTGATCAGTTCGATCCATCGGCGTTGTCTCATGTTTAGCTCTTTCTGGGTGAATATGTATTTGAGGCTTTTGTGGTCGGAGTAGATCTCGCATCGATTACCCATGAGGTAATGACGCCAAACTTTCAAGGCTAAGACCACGGCTGCAAGCTCGAGGTCATGGGTTGGGTAATTCTGTTCATGTTGCTTGAGTTGTCTTGAAAGGTAGGATACAACCTTGCCTTCTTGCATAAGCACGCATCCAAGTCCAGTCTTGGAGGCGTCGCAATATACATCAAAGGGTTTTGCGATATCTGGCATGATCAGTATTGGGGCTGTTGTCAGTCTACTCTTGAGCTGTTGAAAGCTCTCTTCGCATTTGTCGGTCCACTCAAACTTTCTGTCCTTTTTCAGCAGTTGGGTCATTGGTCCAGCGATGCTCGAAAAGCCTTCTACAAATCTGCGGTAATATCCGGCTAATCCAAGAAAAGCGCGGACCTCGGTTTGAGTGGTTGGGGCTTGCCATTCCATAACGGTTTTAATCTTGGCGGGATCTACGGCAATTCCTCCTGCAGACAAGATGTGTCCCAGGAATCCAACTTCCTTCAGCCAAAACTCACATTTGCTGAACTTAGCATATAGTTGGTGGTGTCTAAGGGTTTCTAGGACCATCTCCAAGTGTTGTTCATGTTCCTCTTCAGACTTGGAGTAAACAAGAATGTCATCGATGAACACAACGACAAATTTGTCCAGAAATTCCATGAAGATCTTATTCACGAGGTTCATGAAGTAAGCGGGGGCATTGGTTAATCCAAACGACATGACGTTGTACTCGTACAACCCATATCTAGTGGTAAAGGCAGTCTTGGGAATATCGGTGGCTCGAATCTTCAGCTGATGATACCCAGTCCTAAGATCTATCTTGGAGAAAACTTTGGCTCCGGTCAACTGGTCAAACAGATCTTCTATCTTTGGTAGAGGGTATTTGTTTTTGATGGTGACGTCGTTAAGCTTACGGTAGTCCGTACATAAACGATTGGCACCATCCTTCTTGTCCACAAATAAAACTGGTGATCTCCAGGGGGATGCACTCGGGCTAATCAAACCTTTGGCTAGCATATCGTCAATCTGCTTCTTCAACTCCACTAGCTCTGCTTGGTTCATACTATAGGCTCGCTGGGCGATAGGTCCAGTCCCAGGGATTAGCTCGATGATGAACTCGATATCCCTATCCGGGGGCATACCGGGTAGATCATCCGGAAACACCTCAGGGTAGCGACAAACGACCCTGATTTGATCCAGAGTTGGCTTTGCTACACTTGAGTTGCAGGTGAATTTCCTGGGTAGTTTTTCAGAGACGTGCTCAACTACGATACCGGTGTTGCTAGTCATGGTTATGGCTTTCTTGGCACAGTCTATCAATCCGTTGTGTTTGGACATCCAGTCCATTCCTAGGACAACTTCCAACCCTTTAGTTCCCAGTATGATTAGATTTGCGAAGAAATCTACATCATGGATTTTGATTGGCATATTTTTGCAAAATTTTCTAGCTTTGGTGGTTGATCCGGGGATTTGAACTATCATGACATGCTTCAAACTGAGGGGTTGAATTTTACTTGTTGATGCAAAGTCTTCGGTGACAAAGGAACGAGATGCTCCGGAATCAAACAACACTCTGGCAGGGATGTGGTTGACAGAAAACATACCCAGTACAACATCGGGTGCTTCCTGGGCTTCTTCAGCGCTCATGTGGTAGAGCCGGCCGTTGTGGTTGTTGGGGTTGTTGGGGGCGAACTTCTTGCCGGTGGAGACACGGCGTTGCTGCTGAGCAGGTGCAGCGGTGTTGCCGGCGAGCTTGGCCAGACGCTTGGGACACTCGTTGGAGTAGTGCCCCACTACACCACACTCATAACAAGTGATAGTGGCCTTGTCCGGCTTGTTCGCAACGGGAACGGCATTGCTTCCGGTTCTGGGGGCGGTGTTGGTGTTGTTGTTGTTAGGGGCTCGGGGTGGAGCGCGGTTGTAGTTGTGATTGTTGTTGTTGTTGTTGTAGTTGTTGTGGTAGCCTCCTGGCTTGGAGTTTCCTCCACTCCGGTTCTGATAACCGGGGCGAGAGTTCTGCATCGGTGGCTTGTTGTTTCTCGGAGTGAAACCTCCGCTTGAGCTAGGGCGAAACCTTTGGGGGTGGCTTGATCCACTCTGATTTGCCATGCGGCGCTTGCGGTTCTCATTGGCTTGGTGTAACTTGCCCTCCATCTGGATGGCGGAGTCAACAAGGGCTTCGAGGTCGGCGAAGGGGATATTGACGAGGACAGTCTGCATCTCATCATGCAGTCCGTTCAGGAATCTCTCCTTCCTCTTGTCAACGGTGTCGGTTTCATCAGGGGCATACCTTGACAAGGTGAGAAACTTGTCACGGTATTCAACCACCGTCATGCGACCCTGTTTCAGTTCACGGAATTCATCCCTCATCTTCTTGATAAGACCCGGGGGTACATGGTACTTGCTGAACTTCAGTTTGAAATCCTCCCAAGTCATGAATTGACCTCCATTCATGGCACGGGTGCTTGTCCACCAAGCGCGGGCTGGTCCAGCGAGATAGTGAGTGGCGAACAAGACTTTCTCGTTGGCTTCCACTCCGGCTACCTCCAGATTGTTCTCCATAGTCTGGAGCCAATCGTCGGCGTCGAGGGGTTCCTCGGTCTTGCTAAACACCGGAGGGTTGGTGTTTTGGAAGTTCTTGAGCTTAGATCCGGGGTGGTCATGATTTCCATGGCCTTGGTTAGCGATGTTCTGCAAGGCGATGAGGTTGGCTTGACGTTCAGCTCTTTCGGTTTCCCGGTCAGCCAGCAGGGTTTGCAGCAGTTGCAGCATCGCGTCGTTGGTGCGATTTGGAGGGGCCATCTGAAGATATAGAAAATGATGAGATAAGGGGGAACATTCTATGGTTCATTTTGATTAAGTTTGAAAACAATTTGAAAACTTGTAAACTTTTCATGACAAACATAACATTCATTCATTCATGCAACACATAGTACAAACTACACACATACTCCCATGGTTTTAAGAACCATTCTCGTGCTACGATACAAGGGACGGGATACAACTCACACCTACTATAAGTGAAACTAGTGCAACTACTCCTCATCATCATCCACATCGATAGGGATGATTCCATCCTCTCCGGCCTCCAGAAACTCGTAGTCTTCCTCCTCGGTGTTCTCATCCTCCTCAAAGTCGTCGTCGTCACTCAGGAAGGCGCCTCCTCCCTGAAGGTCTTCACCTTCTTCCTCCATCTCATTCAGCTGAGCTTCCTGAGCCTGAACAGTGGCCTCAAGTGACGCGATCCGGGAGCGAAGGCGACGAATTGTAGCGTCCTTCTTGGCACGCTGCTGGCGAAGGCTCCTGCGATCGTTGTTGAGGAGCTTGATCGCCTCACCCTGCTCGGTGATGTGAGCATGGGTCTGGTTCGCGTAAGCGCGAGAGGCGTCGAGGTCCCTCTGAGTCTGGTAGAGCATGAAGTCCAAGTGATCCACGTGGTGCCTCAACTGGGGGTGCAGTGGCACATCCATGGGTCTTCCGTCAGAGTTACGCCTTGCGAGATGCGCAAAGCGTTCCTCCCGAAGTGCTTCCACATTCTGTCCGCACAGGCGAGCAAGTGCTTCCTGAAGAGCACGTGCAAGCCCGTCGAGCCAGTTGCTTTCCCTGAAAGAGAAAAGGATCCTCTCAGAGGTGGGAGGCTCCAGCTTGCCCCTCAAGTCAGCGGTGATAATCCACTGCAGTTCCCCTCCCGGCTGGTCGTCCACCTGAATCCCGTGAAACTCGGGGTGTGGGCGGCCAAGGTGATCCGACAGGGAGTCGAGGTCATGCTCGAAGATCAAGTGTCCACCATTTCCAAGCTGGTAGAACTTGGTGTTGATGGGTTCATTCGGCTCCATCTCAAAGCGAAAAAGATGAGTAAGTTAGAGAGTGAACAAGTGTGGCAAATTTTTAAGTAGATTTAAATAAGGAGGAACATGAGTCACCAAGTTTTGAAAAAGTCTCAAAGACAAGAGGGTAAGTAAATTTTCACAAATATTCTCTTCATTTTGATTTCAAAGTTAAGTTTTCTTTCGAACGTCCATTCTAACTAGGGTCTTCTAAGGTCAAACAATGGCTCTGATACCAACTTGTCAACACCCGGATTTTTAAGTCCGGATGCCTATTATGTCATACATCGCAATCCCAGGAATATTGTTGTTGCGAGGCATAATAGTTAAGTATCACGATCATCATTCATTACAAACCATAAGGTCTTACAATTGGAATCACATCATCCATATTACACGAATAGTTGATCTATTGATCAACGAACAAACACAAGTTCATAGCGGAAGCGTAAGATACAAGGACTCTCTAGTCCACGAGGCCAACGCTTGACGTCGGAAGACTCCTAGTTGTCGTAGGCGTCCTGCTGGTCTTCACCTTGATAGTTCCGCTCGTCTTCATACTCTGGCCATTTGAATAGCCAGGGACAAAGCCGTGAGTACGTTGAGTACTCGCAAACTAATACTATTGTAAGTGCTATTCAGTTCTAGTAGGGGTACTAAGCTCTAGTTTGATTTGCATAAAGCCAGTTTTATTTCATAAGCAGTTTAGTAAAAGACTCAACTTTGTTAACTAACTCAAGTGGGAACATTAGTGTCATTCCCACCATTCAAGTGGTGATTTCAATTCAATTCACCACAAGTCATTTCACCATCACCCTTTTCAAGATATTTTGATACCGGAAACTGTATGGCCTTTCCAACCGTCCGTAACCGTGGACACGGCTATTCGAATAGGTTTACACTCTGCAGAGGTTGCACACTTGTGCCACAACATTTGATTACATCCGTCGGGAATAATCCCGAATCATCGTAACTCAAGTACGCGGATCATCAACCTTAACCTTTCACTTATATATCCTAGTATAGGCACCTCTCCCCATGAGCTTGGCCTCCCAGTGAAGACAAACCGTCAGCCTGGGAACTGCACAGGGCTTGGCCGTACAATTCACCTCAATTCACATCATTTCTCAACAACGGAGGCAGCCTCGGCGTAACCCCTATGATGCTTGTTCAGAGGGAACCCATACTAAGACACACAAACTTCCAGCTAAGCCCTACCCATAATCAGGTATTGTGGGGGTACTTGTAAATTGGAAAGGTATCGCATCCAAACCAATATCAGTTTTAATCACAAATCACCATCTTCTCTTGGTCATATCACCTTTCAAAAAAATCATTCAAAAACAACTTCACTTCACCAAGTTCCCATCTAGAGTAGTCAAGTTTTATTTGTTAGCAATAGCACTAATCATGAGGGGTGCTAACTTAGCATTGCTTGTTCTAGCTCTAAGCTTGGTGCTCACATGCTACTCTAGACCAAGTGAATCATAACTCAAAAAGGTACTTTGAAAATAAAGCAGTAAAACTTGTATAGTAAAAATTGGGATAGGACCACTAAGCATAAAGTACAAAGGGGGGATGCATTGCTCTTGAGAGCTTTGCACTTAGCAAGTATATTAGCTTGCCTTGGTGGTGGTATTGATCAAATTGATCTTCTTCTCCTTGGGAGTAAGCCTCCTCCTCCTCTTGATACTCTTCCGTACTAGCGTCTAAAATACGAATACGAAGTACAATCACCACACAAGCTTATTTAACTAGGCTAATGCACACCTCATGGGTCACACAATCTAAGCTAATATCACAACATGCTTATTACATAAGTTGTCTTTGGTGTATTCTCCAGAAAAATGATTTCCTCTCATTACCCACAACTTAGTGTTTCTATTCCATTCTTGAGAGAAATAAATTCCTCTCATTGAATCTTGTTAAGATTTAATCTCCTCAAATATTATATGACCTAGGTTGACCAAGGTCAACCTCTTCATAAGTATTACTTGGGAAAATAATTTAAATGAGGTGGATCACCTCATACTATTTAAATAACATTACATTTGATTTAAATCTCAAGTAATTCATATAAGAGAGTTTGAAACCAGGGGTCCAAGCATCCCATGAATTCATGTGAGACAAGTTTAAATGAAGTGTAAAACTCCACAATATTTACTTTAATAGTTTTGGACAATATCAACTAGTTAAACTAGTCAAATGATCCTTTAATTAAACTAGGGCATGATCATGCAAAGTGACCACACCATTTTATTGCATAAACAATTAGTGTAAGTCAAAAGTGAGCTATTAGAGTTGGAAATAACTTAATATCTAATTTGGTTGATTTTTAAGAATTATTTGAATAAGGAAAAGTCCCTGTTTTGTTATTTTTATCACATTTATTCTATAACAAAACTAGAGTTGGGTTCAGTGTGGTTTGGTAGATAATTTGACAAGGTTTCCAAATATATAAAATTTGTCAAATTTGGTTTGGTAGATTTCCCCTATTTAATTTTGAAAACAGCATCTGAGAATAGTTAACCAAATTCAAACGATGGGCTTAGGTGGGAACTGCTAACGGGCTAACTAGCAGAGGAGGGAAATGGGCTGGCCCAGTACTGCGTCTGGCGCAGCGGGCCACCTGACAGTGTGGGGACCACATGTCAGCGTGTTTTAAAACACCGAATCGGTACGAGAGAGGTGGACCGTAGGATTAGAATCGGATCGGACGAACGACGTTCGTCGTCGTCTCCGACGAGAAGCGAGGCTACTGGCGGTGACGGCAGGGGGTCGACGGCTCACCGGCGGCGCGGCGAGGGTCGGCGAGGCGCGGGGAAGACGTTGTCGAGGTAGATGAAGCAGCTCGTAGCGGTCTCGTCTCCGGGGTGGCCTCCTTCGCCGGCGGGCTCCGTGTATCGGCGGCGGCGATGAGGTAGCGATTGGGGCGGCGGAGTGGCTAATCCGAGTGAGTGGAGAGGTCGAGGAGGGGTGGTGTGAGGAGGAGAAGCGAATGGTGTGTCCAATTTGAGAAGAGGGGCGCCCTTTTATAGCAGCGCGAGGTGGCCGCGGCGCATGGATGATCTCACCATCGACGACGGTGCTACAGCGGCGGTGATGGACTGGCGCTGACGCACACGGGTAGGCGACGTCCTGGCGGTGACGCAGCGCTTGACGGCGTTGAAAACGATGCAGAGATGGGCTCGTACGCATGACGGGAGCGGCAGTACCCGCGGCGGACGTCGGCGAGATGGGCGTCGGCTACGGCGTTCCCGCGGTCCAATGGCAGTGTCTGGGCGGCTCACCGTGGCGTCGTGAAGCGTTTGGCGCTGGAAGCCAGGGCGAGGGTCAACGGAGGTGTCCGGGCGACGACGTGGCCGGGCGCGTTCTGGAGCGTGCCAGTGCACGCTCTGTCGTGCGCGTGCACGTTCTGGGCGCGTCTGGGCGTCACATTTTTGGTGCATCTGGTGCACCATTTGGTCGAGCAAGGGGTCGAGGAGGTTCAGGGGAGTGTGTAGCACCAGATTGACACGGTGGTGCATGATGGAGAGGGCCAGAGGTAGAGGTGGCATGGTGAGCTCATGCCATGCCACGGCATGGCATGTTTTGCTCCATGTTCATGATGCAATCATGCACCAATCCTTGTCTGAGGTGTTTGGCAGGCTAGAGGGAGGTCAATGGAGTACAAATGCTGACCTAGGTTGGATGGTTGAGGCCAAAACCCACTGGGTTGTTTGATGTATGGAGTTGGCAGGGTGCTGCTCACCAAGTGTTCGACGAAATGCCCGCAAGAGAAAAAATTTCAAATTTTGAATTGAATTTTGGTGGAGTGTAAAGATATAATCAGAGAAGTAGAATGGAGGTGGTGGTGGTCAAAATGGAGTTGAAATGCAAAAATCCAAAATGCATATGATCTCCACTTTGATCTCTGGTCCCAACTTTGCTTGATGCTATCTCTGAATCCAGAAGGAGTTTGTATAGGGTTGCTTGAGCAAAGTTGTTCACTTTTATGTTGTCTTGGATGAGGTGCAAAGGTTGGGCAAAGTTTAGTTGAGAAAACTTGAAATAACAGGGCTCAAAGTAGGCATCAGGTTAAAATTGTCACATGTGACCATATTGCATGTAACTTGGAAATTGAATTTGATTTTGGTTTGATTTGAGTTTCTCCACTTCCAAAAGTGTTTAAAAGTGTTTAGTAACCATTTACAACCAGAGGTGCAAGCCAAAGTGGTCTAGGTTAAGTATTTGCAAAATTGGCATAAGCCATGTGTGTGTGTGGAGATGAATTTTACCTTTTCTTTTCTTATTTTCTTTTCTCTTGTATTTGGGTGATCTAAAGATCAATGTTAGGGTTTAGGTATGAGTGTAAACACATAAGCACATAACATGGTCAATTGCACACTCAAGTAAACAAGCAAGTGATCTATATGCATAGCACTATATGATGAGAAAAAGTTTTTGTTGGTTCTCAATTTTGGTATTTGGGAAATTCTCTCTTTGTCTCTTTATTGAAAATTTGGGATGTTACACATTCCTCAATGCAATCTCTCAGAAGGTAATCAATCCAGAAGATCTACCGCGGTTACAGAACGATGTGGTCCAATGTCCTGTCAGTTTCGAGTTGGTGTTCCCACCATCCTTCTTCAATATTATGACGCACCTCCATGTGCACCTAGTCGAAGAGATTTCCATTCTCGGTCCTGTATTTCTACACAATATGTTCCCCTTTGAGAGGTTCATGGGAGTATTAAAGAAATATGTTTGTAACAGTGCTAGGCCAGAAGGAAGCATCGCCAAGGGCTATGGAAATGAGGAGGTAATTGAGTTTTGTGTTGACTATGTTCCTGACCTTAAGGCGATTGGTCTTCCTCAATCGTGGCACGAGGGGAGACTAAGTGGAAAAGGCACGATCGGAAGGAAATCGACGATATGTATGCACGGCAATTCTATGACTGAAGCACAACACACAGTTCTGCAAAAATCCAGCTTGGTGGCTCCGTACTTCGAGGAATACAAGAATATTTTACGCTCGGACAACCCGGGGAAGCCTGAATCCTGGATTAGAAAGGCCCACATGGAGGCTTTCGGCAGTTGGTTGCGGAAACATTTAATGAATGACAATGATGTTGGAGATCAGCTGTACATGTTGGCCAAGATGCCATCTTCGACTATAACGACTTTCCAAGGGTACGAGATAAATGGGAATACATTTTACACGATCGGCCAAGATAAAAAGAGCACCAACAAAAACAGTGGTGTCCGCTTTGATGCAGCAACCGAGACTGGGCAAAAGGTCACATATTATGGTTACATAGAGGAGATATGGGAACTTGACTATGGACCCTCCTTTAAGATCCCTTTGTTCTGGTGCAAATGGTTCAAGCTAACAGGAGGTGGGGTAAAGGTGGACGAGCAATACGGAATGACAATGGTGGATTTCAACAATCTTGGTTACCTTGATGAACCATTCGTCCTAGCCAAAGATGTCGCTCAGGTTTTCTATGTGAAGGACATGAGTAGCAAACCGAGGAAACGGAAAGATAAGAAAACGATCGAGTACATCATGCGATGATCCAAAGCGCCACATTGTTCTTTCAGGGAAAAGAAACATCGTGGGAGTGGAGGACAAGACAGACATGTCAGAAGATTATAATATGTTTGGAGAAATTCCGCCCTTCAAAGTGAACACTAACCCAAGCATTAAGTTAAATGATGAGGATGCTCCATGGATACGGCAAAATCGTAAGCAAGCAGGGACACAAGGGAAGAAATGATGTGTAATAATTTATTGTACCAAACTTTGTTGAATGGATCATGTGAATTATATTATCTGTGATGTGTTTGGTGTCCATTTTCGGATGATTCGATTGATTCGAGATACCACTGATGATACATGAAATTTGAACTAAAACCAATGATGTGACAGACATGCATAGGCCTGGGAGTACATCTTGGAATGTTGGAGTGATTTAGTCATACTCCTGCCTAGGCGTATAATATGCATACTCGTTGTCTTCATAGTCGCCGCCATTGTACTGGTAGTCGTCGCCTTCTAAGTTGCCGCCGTCGTTGTCGCTGCCGTCGTCACTATCGTCGGGCGGCGCTCGTGGCTCGAACTGAGGGTAGTGCAGGCGGGGGATACCGCCGGCCGTGATGTAGTCCATGACACTCTGTAGAGTCCGGCCGTACCACCATAGCCGACGGCCGGCCTCGTGGAAGGTCCCAGGAGGCAGACCGTCCTCCTCATACCTGGTGAGCGCCCTCTCACGCCGATTGATGAAGAAGGCGTCCCAAGTATGCTGGTTATCGGGATGCCAGCGGGGATTCATCCGCTGCTCCGGCTGTTGGAGATATGCCCAAGAGGCAATAATAAAATGGTTATTATTATATATCTTTGTGTTTATGATAATGTTTACATACCATGCTATAATTGTATTAACCGAAACATTGATACATGTGTGTTATGTGAACAACAAGGAGTCCCTAGTAAGCCTCTTGTATAACTAGCTTGTTGATTAATAGATGATCATGGTTTTGTGATCATGAACATTGGATGTTATTAATAACAAGGTTATGTCATTAACTAATGATGTAATGGACACACCCAATTAAGCGTAGCATAAGATCACATCATTAAGTTATTTGCTATAAGCTTTCGATACATAGTTACCTAGTCATTTCGACCATGAGATCATGTAAATCACTTATACCGGAAAGGTACTTTGATTACATCAAACGCCACTGCGTAAATGGTGGTTATAAAGGTGGGATTAAGTATCCGGAAAGTATGATTTGAGGCATATGGATCAACAGTGGGATTTGTCCATCCCGATGACGGATAGATATACTCTGGGCCCTCTCGGTGGAATGTCGTCTAAATAGCTTGCAAGCATATGAATGGTTCATAAGAGACCACATACCACGGTACGAGTAAAGAGTACTTGTCAGTAGACGAGGTTGAACAAGATATAGAGATACCGATGATCAAACCTCGGACAAGTAAAATATCGCGTGACAAAGGGAATCGGTATCGTATGTGAATGGTTCATTCGATCACTAAGTCATCGTTGAATATATGGGAGCCATTATGGATCTCCAGATCCCGCTATTGGTTATTGGTCGGAGAGAGGTCTCAACCATGTCTACATAGTTCGCGAACCGTAGGGTGACACACTTAAGGTTTGATGTCGTTTAAGTAGATATGGAATATGGAATGGAGTTCGAAGTTTTGTTCGGAGTCTCGGATGGGATCCAGGACATCACGAGGAGTTTCGGAATGGTCCGCAGAATAAGATTCATATATAGGAAGTCACTTTCCAAGTTTGGAAATGATCCGGTGAATTTATGGAAGGTGGTTTCTAGAATTATCCGGAATAAATCACTATGGAAGGAGGAGTCCCGGAGGGACTCCACAAACCCTAACCAGCCAACCAAGTGGGAGGGTGGAGTCCATGGTGGACTCCACCTCCTTGGCCGGCCAAGTAAAGGGGGAAGGGGAGAGTCCCTGTCCCTCTAGGTTTCGTCCATAAGGCAATTTTTCTGTTGGGGTCTTATTCGAAGACTTTGGGAAAACCCTTGGGGGTCCACCTATATAATGAGGAGGAGAGGGAGGGGCTGCACACAAGTTGGCCGCACCACCTAGGGCACCCCTGGCCAGCGCCCTAGCCACCCCCTCTCCCCAAACCCTAGCACACCTCCCTCCTCCACCTCTCTCCCGTAGTGCTTACGGCGAAGCCCTACCGGAGATCTCCACCGCCACCGACACCACGCCGTCGTGCTGCTGGGATTCCGAGGAGGATCTACTACTTCCGCTGCCCGCTGGAACGGGGAGGAGGACATCGTCTTCATCAACACCGTACGTGTGACCGAGTACGGAGGTGCTGCCCGATTGTGGCACCGTCAAGATCTTCTACGCGCTTTTGAAAGCGGCAAGTGATCATCTTCTGCAACAATGAGATCTAATCTCGTAGGCTTTGGAAATCTTCAAGGGTTAGTCT
Source organism: Lolium rigidum (assembly GCF_022539505.1). Taxonomy (NCBI): domain Eukaryota; kingdom Viridiplantae; phylum Streptophyta; class Magnoliopsida; order Poales; family Poaceae; genus Lolium; species Lolium rigidum. The sequence continues at coordinate 362,046,225 of NC_061508.1, read as the reverse complement.
CGTTCATCCCCTCGTTGCTACCATCTTCTAGATTGCATCTTGGCTTGGATTGCGTTCTCGCGGTAGGAATTTTTTTGTTTTCTATGCTACGAATCCCATCAGTGGTATCAGAGCCATGTCTATGCATAGATTGGTTGCACGAGTAGAACACAATTGTTTTGTGGGCGTTGATGCTTTGTTGTCTTTAAGTTCGTGTACTTTGCATCTTGCGGCATGGTGGGATGAAGCGGTCTCAGGCTAACTTTACATGACCGCGTTCATGAGACTTGCTCCACGTTCGACATGCAACTTGTATTGCATAAGTGGCTTTGCGGGTGTCTGTCTCTCCCACCATAGTGAAGATTCAATTTACTCTTTCTATTGACAACACTAGTATCACCGTTGTGGTTCATGTTCGTATGTAGATTAGATCTTACTCGAAAACCCTAAACCACGTTAAATATGCAAACCAAATTAGAGACGTCTAACTTGTTTTTGCAAGGTTTGGTGATGTGATATGGCCATAATGTGATGATGAATATGTATGAGATGATCATTATTGTATTGTAGGCAACCGGCAGGAGCCTTATGGTTGTCTTTAAATTTCAGGTTGAGTAGTATTTCAAAGTAGTTGTAATAGTTGCTACATGAGGTGAACAACCATGAAGATGGCGCCATGGACCTTGACGCTACGCCGACGATGATGGAGATCATGCCCGTTGATGATGGAGATCATGTCCGTGCTTTGGAGATGAAGATCGAAGGCGCAAAGACTAAAGGGCCATATCATCCCACATATGAATTGCATGTGATGTTAATCCTTTATGCATCTTATTTTGCTTAGAACGCGACGGTAGCATTATAAGATGATCCCTCACATTAATATCAAGATAATAAATTGTTCTCCCCTCGTATGCACTGATACGTCTCCAACGTATCGATAATTTCTTATGTTCCATGCTTGTTTTATGATGATACTCACATGTTTTATACATACTTTATGTCATATTTATGCATTTTCCGGCACTAACCTATTAACGAGATGCCGAAGAGCCAGTTTCTGTTTTCTGCTGTTTTTGGTTTCAGAAATCCTAGTAAGGAAATATTCTCGGAATTGGACGAAATCAACGCCCAGGATCTTATTTTTCCACGAAGCTTCCAGAAGTCCGAAAGGGAAACGAAGTGGGGCGACGAGGCGGCGACACGCCAGGGCCGCGCGGCCAGGCCTGGGGCCGCGCCGCCCTGTTGTGTGGGTCCCTCGTGGCGCCCCCTGACCTACCCTTCCGCCTACATAAGCCTTCGTCGAGAATAACTCCAGTACCGAGAGCCACGATACGGAAAACCTTCCAGAGACGCCGCCGCCGCCAATCCCATCTCGGGGGATTCAGGGAGATCGCCTCCGCACCCTCGCCGGAGAGGGGAATCATCTCCCGGAGGACTCTTCACCGCCATGGTCGCCTCCGGAGTGATGTGTGAGTAGTTCACCCCTGGACTATGGGTCCATAGCAGTAGCTAGATGGTTGTCTTCTCCTAATTGTGCTATCATTGTTGGATCTTGTGAGCTGCCTAACATGATCAAGATCATCTATTTGTAATGCTACATGTTGTGTTTGTTGGGATCCGATGAATATGAGAATACTATGCTATGTTGATTATCAATCTATTATCTATGTGTTGTTTATGATCTTGCATGCTCTCCGTTGCTAGTAGAGGCTCGGCCAAGTCATTACTTGTAACTCCAAGAGGGAGTATTTATGCTCGATAGTGGGTTCATGCCTCCATTAAATCTGGGACAAGTGATGTAAAGTTCTAAGGTTGTGGATGTACTGTTGCCACTGGGATAAAACATCAATGCTATGTCTAAGGATGTATTTGTTGATTACATTACGCACCATACTTAATGCAATTGTCTGTTGTTTGCAACTTAATACTGGAGGGGGTTCGGATGATAACCTGAAGGTGGACTTTTTAGGTATAGATGCATGCTGGATAACGGTCTATGTACTTTGTCGTCATGCCCAATTGAATCTCACAGTACTCATCATAACATGTATGTGCATGATCATGCCCTCTTTATTTTTCAATTGCCCAACTGTAATTTGTTCACCCAACATGCTATTTATCTTATGGGAGAGACACCTCTAGTGAACTGTGGACCCCGGTCCATTCTTTAACATCGAATACAATCTACCGTAATACTCGTTCTACTCGTTTTCTACAAACAATCATCATCCACACTATACATCTAATCCTTTGTTACAGCAAGCTTCAGTGAGATTGACAACCTCACTGTCACGTTGGGGCAAAGTAATTTGGTCGTGTTGTGCAGGTTCCACGTTGGCGCCGGAATCCCTGGTGTTGCGCCGCACTACACTCCGCCGCCATCAACCTTCAACGTTCTTCTTGGCTCCTACAGGTTCGATAAACCTTGGTTTCTTGCTGAGGGAAACTTACTGCTGTACGCATCACACCTTCCTCTTGGGGTTCCCAATAGTCGCGTGTTGAACGGAAAGACATACGTCAACTACGCGCAGCATGCACCATTGATATAGTTCGTCGTTTCGAAGCATCTCGTGATGATCGGATGTGATAGACTCAACGTTCACATACAACGGGTGTAAGCCATGTTGCACACGCGGAATACTTGGGTTTGCTTGATCGAGCCTAGCATGTACGCACATGGCCTCGGACAACGGAAACCGAAAGGTTGAACACGGGTCATATGGATGATATGATCAACATGTTGATGTTCACCATTGAAGCTACATCATCTCACGTGATGATCGGTTTTGGTGTAGTGGATTTGGATCGTGTACCACTTAACAACTATGAGGGATGTTGTATTAAGTGGGAGTTCATTAGTAATTAGATTAGAACATGAACTAATTATCATGAACATAGTCTGAGTAGTATTTTGAATTAATTTTGTAGTATTGGCATCCGTTTTCTACCATGCGCTATTCTTGTAATTGAGATAGAAATACTGTTAAGTCTGACAAGAAACTTTACGGACTGGTACCGTATTGTTAAAGAATCAAGAAATGATTAAGTCCTATTGCAAACTTTTAGTAAACGTCACATTGTTGATTCAAAGAGCTATGGCTTCAATTAGTACCTAAAGTCATCTTGTCTCCGTGAAACTTGAAGTTCAAATCTATTTGAATAGTAAGGAGCTGAAAATTTTGTTTTCAGAAATAAGCAAGGTATGAGATATATGTGATATCTAAGAACTTATTGCAAGATGGAAGAATATAATTTGGTGAGACTACATAAAATCATAAGTTTTATGGGAATGTACGAAGGTTGAAGACGCCAGGCGTCCCAATCCTCCAACTATTGGGGCACTAACGATATTCGCATATCCATGAAGTGATCGTCCTTAGTATGCACCGTTGCTAAGACTCATCGTTTCGAAGCATCTCGTGATGATCGGGTGTTATAGATTCTACGTGTGCATACAACGGGTGCAAGTCAGATTTGCACATGCGAATACTGAGGTTAAACTTTACGAGCCTAGCATGTACAAACATGGTCTCAGAAAGTCATCATGATACAATGGATAAAATTATGAGTGAAATTGTTCATCATATTACAAAGTTACTAATAGTGAAATCTAGAACACTTGTCATATGATGATCAAACTTCAAAGTAAAAAACTTCAAAGTTATAGGTATTTGACCAATGGACCTAGAAGTTATTAAAGATGAAGTGTTTTCTGAATAATAAGGAAAGCTAAAAGAGAAACTACAAAAGATATTTTGGCAGAAAGAAAATAAAAGACTAGAAAGTCTAGCTCAGGTGTATATAAATGATATACATGTTATGGTTGTATTCCTAGTTAGGTCACACAATGAAATTCTTGGGTATTTGTACCATATTGGTTGGTATGAAGTGTCATACAAAACAACGCAATACAAGAATACAATGGCTCTAAGTGGATCGACAAGGAATATGATAGGAATGCACGTCCGGAACAAAAATAAAGTGTTATTATGTCTCATCGTTGGCATTCTATCTAGCCCTTAGAATTTATAATAAAGAACTTAATAATTGTTATTTTGCTCTAGTCAAATGAAAACAATAAGTTGTTCAAATTATGACATTACTCCATGTACGATGGATAAGTTATTATAAATCTTAATGGTGAAACACACACACACACATATATCGACGCTAAATGCCATAAGGCAATGATTTGAATTCCACTTATTTGTGGAAACGCCATTTAGGTCATGTTAGAAAGGAACGCATGAAGGAACTCCATGCAAATGGATTTTTGGAGTCATTTGATTTTTGAATCGTTTGGTGCTTGCAAATCTTTTCTAAAGAGAATGACTAAAATACCGTTCATAGGCCAAGAGTTGAACGGGCAACTAACTTAGTGAAAACATACATGATGATATATGTGGTTCATCTGGGCATAGTTGTGTGCGGGAGATTCTTCTACTTCATGAAAACTTCCAACAATGAATTGAGTATATATATGTGGATATATTCGATAAGGAAGAAGTTTGAAACATTTGAATGGATTCAAATAAATTTCAGCATGAAGTGGAAATCATCGTAATAGAAAAGTCAAATATCTATTGGATCATAGTGGGAATATTTGAATTACGAGTTTTAGCGAACATCTAAGAGAGTTATGAAGTTGTTCTACAACTCACGTTTCTTGGAGTGTCATAGTGATGATGGAGTATCCGAGAGACGTATCCAAATCTTGTTGGATTAATGATGAGATAAAATAAAATAAAGCCATTATATTTTTGTGGATTATGCTTTAGAGACTACCGCTTTTACACTGAATAGAGCATCATCATGATCCATTGAAATGACACCATACGAGTTATGGCATGGGTATGAACCCTAATTATCCTTTCTTTAAATTTTGGTCTAAGAGTTTACAACCAAAATCGGCTGAATGTCTTTGTGGGTTATCCCAAAGTATTAATTGGGAATTCTTTCCACTATGGATACAAAGACAAAAGTGTTTGTCGATGTTTCTTAGAAATTGTTTCTAGCGAAGTATTTGAGTGGGAGGATAATAGAATTTGATAAGGTTTATGAACCTGAGCATAATGATCGAGGTAGCGCAAAGATCGGAATTGGTTCCGGAAGCGGCCACGACGATCATGGCTCCCATGACTACAAAGTGTTTTAGCCATGGAGATCGAAGTACATATTGAACCCTCGTAGGTATGGTTTACTTTGTGATCAAATAAATGATTTATGGACAAAGGATTGATTTTGAACAATGATAAACCAACTACAAACAAAGAAGTTATGATGGGCCCTGACTCCGTTAAAATGGCTATACGCCATGAAATCCAAGAGAGATGAATACTTTTTGAAAGTAAATCGATCTATAAAATTGATGGACTTGGATGAAATATCCTTGAAGAAGCACGACTTGTCGAAAATTTGTGTACGACAAAGTTCAAAGAGTTGACTACGATAAGATTAGATCTTCCGTAGCAATGCTTATATTCTATGTGGATTATTCTAGTAATCACTACATATTTCTTTTATGAGATATGCTAGTAGGATGGCAAAATACATTACTTAACAGAAGTGTGTATTAAAGGTGTATACAAAGATACAACCAAGAGTTTTGCTGGTCCGTGGAATACTAGATAGGTATACGAACTTCAATTAGATGAAGTGAGTATCGCGGAGTTGGAATCTTCACCGGATGAAATAGTCAAAGAGTTTTGATTTCATCAGAAACGATGAAGATGCTTGCATTTGCAAGAAATTAAGTGGGAGCGCTGAGACATATTTATAATACGTATGTAGATGACATATAGTTGGTTATAAATGATGTAATTATATACTTGATTAAAAAGATTTCATTGAGAAATTAACTTCAATGAAAGGATATGGACTGAAACAAATTTAGTGTCAAGATCTATGAAGATAGATTGAAACACATAAAAAGTTGAAGTCAAAGTACATAGAATGGATATTGAAGAAGTTCAAATATAGAAATATTAAGAAAAAGTTATTGTCATATGAAGGTTTAAAAAGACTTGAGTGTATCTGACACTCAATGAGTAAAAACACATGAGTGATTTTAGATCACGAATAATATGTACAAAATCAGATGTCCTGTGCTCTAAAATGTTATGAGCATGTACCAGAATGATTCATGTGATGATCATTGAAAACAAGTAAGAATATTCTTGAGTACTTAAGAAGAACCAAGGATATATAAAGTTTTGTATGGAGAAATGACAAACAAATCGCGTAAGATGTTGCACCGATATTGGTTTTTTCACATATAAAAATTTCAATCTCAAATTAGGCTAAGTGTTGTTTTAAAAGGTAGCACAATGAGCTAGAAGTTGTCTATGCTAGATTTAGATGAATTCTAAATATTGTGACGGATTCTACAAACAAAGGCAGAGTATGTCATTGTTTTGACAATGGTCGAGGATGTTAAGTCAAGAGGTTCTTTGAGAACTTGGTGTAGTTCCGATAGTGTCAGAACTTTGAAGCTATATTGTGTATGACAATATTAGTGACATATTTCAGACCACGGAATTAAGGTTCCACCAGAAGACCAACCATATTTAATGCCGACTTATTTGGAAATGAGTGATGCGTTGAGACGCAAATGAATTACAAAATACATACATTTTTGAGCGTGTCAGATCCGTTGACTAAAACCTCTCCCGTGAGCAAAACATGATAAAACACCGGAAGGCAAAGGTGTTATATCTTTACAAATGTAAACTAGATTATTGACTCTAGTGCAAGTGGGAGACTGTTGGAGATATGCCCAAGAGGCAATAATAAAATGGTTATTATTATATATCTTTGTGTTTATGATAATGTTTACATACCATGCTATAATTGTATTAACCGAAACATTGATACATGTGTGTTATGTGAACAACAAGGAGTCCCTAGTAAGCCTCTTGTATAACTAGCTTGTTGATTAATAGATGATCATGGTTTCATGATCATGAACATTGGATGTTATTAATAACAAGGTTATGTCATTATGAATGATGTAATGGACACACCCAATTAAGCGTAGCATAAGATCACGTCATTAAGTTATTTGCTATAAGCTTTCGATACATAGTTACCTAGTCCTTTCGACCATGAGATCATGTAAATCACTTATACTGGAAAGGTACTTTGATTACATCAAACGCCACTGCGTAAATGGTGGTTATAAGGTGGGATTAAGTATCCGAAAAGTATGAGTTGAGGCATATGGATCAACAGTGGGATTTGTCCATCCCGATGATGGATAGATATACTCTGGGCCCTCTCGGTGGAATGTCGTCTAAATAGCTTGCAAGCATATGAATGGTTCATAAGAGACCACATACCACGGCAGCGAGTAAAGAGTACTTGTCGTGAGACGAGGTTGAACAAGATCATAGAGATACCGATGATCAAACCTCGGACAAGTAAAATATCGCGTGACAAAGGGAATTGGTATCGTATGTGAATGGTTCATTCAATCACTAAGTCATCGTTGAATATGTGGGAGCCATTATGGATCTCCAGGATCCCGCTATTGGTTATTGGTCCGAGAGGCTCCAGTCTACATAGTTCGCGAACCGTAGGGTGACACACTTAAGGTTTGATGTCGCCAAGTAGATAATGGAATATGGAATGGAGTTCGAAGTTTTGTTCGGAGTCTCGGATGGGATCCGGGACATCACGAGGAATTCCGGCAATGGTCCGGAGAATAAGATTCATATAGGAAGTCACTTTCCAAGTTTGGAAATGATCCGGTGAATTTATGGAAGGTGGTTTCTAGAATTATCCGGAATCAATCATATGGAAGGAGGAGTCCCGGAGGAACTCCACAAACCCCAACCAGCCAACCAAGTGGGAGGTGGAGTCCATGGTGGACTCCACCTCCTTGGTCGGCCAAGTAAAGGGGAAGGGAGAGTCCATGTCCCATGGGTTTCGTCCATAAGGCAGTTTTGTTGGGGTCTTATTCTAGAAGACTTTGGGCAAACCCTCGGGGGCCCAGTACCCATATGCGAGGGAGAGGAGAGGAGGAGCCGCTGCACACAAGTTGGCCGCACCACCTAGGGCACCCACGGCCGGCGCCTAGCCACCCCTACTCCCCAACCCTAGCCACACCCTCCCTCCTCCACCTCTCTCCAGTAGTGCTTACGGCGAAGCCTCTCGCCGGAGATCTCTTACTGCCCCACCGACACCACGCCCGCACGTGTCAGCGGGATTCGCGGAGAGGGATCTACTTACTTCCACCGCCCCTCGCCGGAGGCGGGGCAGAGACGTCAGTCTTCATCTAACGCCGTACGTGTGACCGAGCACGGAGGTGCCGCCGATTTTGGCACCGGCTCAGATCTTCTACTGGCTTACACCAGCGGCAAGTGATCATTCTAACAACTTAGCGAGATCTGTGTCTACGTAGGCTTTGGAAATCTTCAAGGAGTTGGGGTCTCGTTTCATCTCCTACGTTGCTACTTCATCTTCTAGATTGCATCTGGCGTTGGAATTCGCGTCGGTAGGAATTTTTTTGCATTTCTATGCCTACGAATCCCATCACCGGCGTGAGAGTCAAAGCTGGCAGTGACTGTGACAGCCATTACATTCGCCCTTGGCCGGTACGGGACGGGAGGGGCCAGCACGCCTCCGGTGCTTGAGTCGTCACGGCCGGCGGGAATGCCAGTAGTCGGTGGGCAAGAGGTAGTTTGAGGCGCAAAGCTCCTCCACCCGCCGGTAGGTTAGGAGTGGTGCAGGTGGAAGCCATGAGAGAGTGATGAGAGATTTTAGAGATGTGATAATGCTAGCTAAGCCGGGCGTGCTACATATGTAGTGGGAAATGGCAGGAAAAATGGGAGCGAGAAGACGGGAGCGGGAAGAAAGTAGGTAGGGAAGAAAGAGGCGGAAGAAAGAGGCGGGAAGACATGGAAGAAATAGCGGAAGAAGAGGAACTAACTGGATCATTTAACCTTTAGTCCCTGCAGTGGGTGGGTACAACCGTGGACTAATAGGTGGTTTTGTTTCATCTAAGAAAACCTGCCGGTGGGATAAGGACGTTGGGTAGCTTTGAGTCCCGGCCGGAGGGTGCAACCGACGATTAAAGCTGTCCGGCAGGATAAGGACGCGTGCGGTGGACCTGATCGCTCGATGAGATAAAGCATGTAGCCATGCACCGCCTTCATGGAGAACAAGACAAAGGTAGCGCCGCCCTATAAAAGGAGCATCGATACGCTTTGATCAACAAGCCACCTAGCAAGTAGGGAGAGAGTTTGATCCCCATGGATGGAGTAAAGGGTTGGAAAATCTCCCGTGGCGCAGCTTCTCGAAGATGTCATCGGTGCACACGCCCTACGACATCTTCGGAAGTTGCGCCTCAGGAAAATTTTCCTGCCAAGGTCGTAGAAAGACTCCATCTCTCGCTAACGGTGTTGGGTAAAGAGTTGCAAAACTCCCGTGTAGCTTCTCGAAGATGTCGTAGGTGCACTACGCCCTACGGCATCTTTGGAAGTTGCGCTCAATTTGTTCCCTCTAGCTCCATGAAAGACAGAGGCGGGAAGACAGAGGCGGGAAGAACTGGCGGGAAGAAGGGGCAGGAAGACAGAGGCGGCCGGGAAGAACTGGTGGAAAGCGGGTGACGTGGGCATTACCCTTCGGGTAACCGGCATTGCCCTATCCCATATTAACTAGTTGGAGGCCCATGAAGGCACTTGGAGGCAAGACGGGCCACCTGGATGACGCACCAGAAGATTCCTTGACAGGCAAGACAAGGGAGCAGCCGAACAAGGAAAGATTAGATTTAAAACTACTGTAAACCTAGTCGTACTCGGTTAGACCTCTTGAGACCCGGCCCCCTATATAAAGCCAGGAGAGGGGCTGCCGAGGGACACAATCAATCTTAGCAGCCTTAGCCACCAAAAGTCTAGAGCTAGGTCGCCGCAGCGCTTAGCCTCTCGACGAGATCTCAGCCAAACTATTCGGCACCCCATTGTAACCCAATTTCTTCATAATCAAGAACAGACAGGAAGGACGTAAGGGTTTTACCTCATCGAGGGCCCCGCAACCTGCGTAACCGCTTCCCCGCTTGTCTCGTGAACCGATGTCACGTGTCGCACTTGCAGGATTCCGTCAACCCTAAGCCCCAATCGGAGGGCATTGCTCGAGGAGTACCCTTGACAATTGGCGCTGTTGTGGTAAGCCTGCCGGCACTGTGCAAGTCATCGGCTAGCATTAGATCACGTCCATGGCGTTCTTACTCAGAAGCTCGCCAACGCCGCAGTAACCAAGAGATCTCAATCCGCCGTGGTCCTTCGAGGTTCGTGCCGCACCACGAAGCGCCTCACTTGATCCCAGTGGATCGACCGACATACTATGGATGCTACTTTTGGCGGTGTCCACTTCATCATCGACTCCGGAGGTTTTCTTTGCCTCCCTAGGACCAGCGCATCCGGCCTGAAGGCCGCAGTTTCGGAAGACGTTCCTCCAAAAACAACCTTAAAAGTTCCACCCAGGAGCTTGCAAGAGAGCAACCAAGGAAGTTTCGACATCATGGCAGGGCGGAGGAAAAGACGAAGGGACTCGTACCGCGAGGAGGAAGGACGAATCAAAGAACTCACCTTCGCTGGCATTCAACAAGGATGCTACGACGTGGTTATCAATCAAGGGTCGCAGCCCGCCACCATACCTATCGGCTACGTAACAGCTCGAGGCACCATGTTACCTCCACTCTACATCGATCCGAAGGATGGTCAGAGAAACTCAAGTACCTGTTAAGGAACCGTCGACATTTTCTCGAAACTCGGTAGCTTCAGGCATGACCCTCAGAAACCGAGTGCCATGCTCTAGAGTTCATGCAATGGAGAGAGAGGGCAGGTCCCAGTCAGCTTATCCACCATAACCATATGTACCGGAACCATACGTACTCAAGCAGGGAGGAGGCGAGCACGTATCGACCGTGACGTTTCTCGGAATCATGCGCAAGTCCAACATGATCCATAAACACCACTTTTCAAAGAGAGATCAAGAAGTTCTCCCTGGAAGTGCAAATACGCAGGTTGCCATGGTCGATACACCCAATTTCTATCGATCTGGTCGCATCGGAGTATCTCCTTCAAGAGGGGCGGATCACCCGAAAGCTGTTCCGAGGCCTGGCCACGCAGCTCTCGTTCTTGAAGCACAAATTGGAGGATACAATATGAGCAAAGTATTGATGGATGGAGGAAGTGGCCTGAACCTATTATTCGCCAGCACAATGAGAGCAATGGGATTGACAGTTGATATGCTAAGAGAATCCGACACGGGGTTCCATGGCATTATACCGACTCGGCCCGCCTATTCTCTTGGTAAAACATCATTGGATGTGGTCTTCGGCACGCCCAGCAATTTCAGGAAAGAGAAGATCGAGTTCGAAGTAGTTGACTGGGAGTCTTAGTACCACACCATCCTCGGCATGCCGCGTTTGCCAAATTCATAGCCGTACCTCACTATGCATACCTAAAACGGAAGATGCCAGGCAACAACGGGACCCCAATAACTGTTCATGGAAGCTTTCCTCGATCGGATAACTGCGATCGGGAGTTCTAGAAGATCGCCTCGAAGTTCAGAGCCAAGGAAGAACTCAACGCAATCGACGCGCCATGTATCACACGCAACTACTCAGCCGCACAATCGAAACGTAAGATCCGATGAGTGTTGACGCCTGCAAAAGAAGCCAAGAAGCTGCAGGTGCACCCCACTCGACCAAGAAACCGGCCAATCACGTGCCGGCTGACCTTATCGACGCATAGGAAGGCGCGCCATCGAAGTTCCCTCCGTGAGCGCTGGAGATATTTGCATGGGAACCATCCGACATGCTAGGTATCCCCATGGAACTCGCTGAGCACGCCTCTTAATGTTGACTCGATGACCCAAACCAATGCAAAGTAACCAATGCGCCGATTGTCCGAACCAAAGAGGAGAGCAATTGGCGAAGAAGTCGCCGACTCTAGCAAGCAGGATTCATTCTGGAGCTCAAGGAAGCCAGAGGGTGGCCAACCCTGACATGGTGCCCAAAAAGGACACCACCTGCCTACGCATGTGTATCGATTACACCAGCTTTAATAAACACTGCCCGAAAGACCACTTCCCGCTCGCCTCTCATATTTATCGATAGTCGACTCTACAATGATGCGATCGCCTCTCCTTTCCTCGATGCATACTCCGGTATAATCAGATCGAGCTGAAGAAAGAAGACCAGGAGCCAATCAACGCTGTCATCATGACCTTCGGGTTGAAAAACGCAGTGAGCAACTTATCAATGTTGCATGTGTGCTTGCCTTGGAGAGTAGATTGGGAGGAACATCGAGTTTACATCGACTGATATCGTGGTGAAGACAAAGCACGCCGCTACTCCCACCGACGATTCAGGTGAAACTTGCACAACCCAGATGCATGTATAAAATCAAGCTCGAATCCCAAAAAATGCTTCTTCGAGGCATCAGGAGGACAAGTACTGCAGTACTTCATCCTCAGCTAGGGATTGAAGCCAACCCTTTGAAGATCAAAGCTGTTCTTGATATGGAGCCACCAAAGAATCTTCACCAAGTGCAAGCAGCTTGGAGTATGATCTAACAAAGACTTAGTAGATTCATCGCCAAGCTAGGGAAAGCTTTTGCCTTTTACAACCCTATGGAAAAGCCGAAAAGTCTCGAATGGACAAAGGAGGCGCAGAGTCCTTCGACAACCTAAAGAAAATCTTTGTCGACGTCCCCGCCCTCAGTAACCCCACGCAGAGAAAGAAACACCGCTTATGCACTATAGCCGCAACAAAGACAAGTCTTCAGCAGCGTTCGGTTGTTGAGCCGAATGAGGCAGGAAAAGTACACGGTGTTCGGGAGGCATGTTTACTACCTCAATGAAGTACCCACACCCGCTGGGCGGAGATACCCTCATCACGGAAACTAGCGATGCGCATGGAAGCCTGGTCAGTAAGCCGCGCATTATTTCACTGGAGCACCCGATTGTCGCCGTAAGCGAAGCGCCATTGAAGAACATAATGACTCAACCCAAGCCACTGGTCGAGTGTCTACAATGGCCATCGAGATAGCGCCACTACGCATATAACTTACGTTAATCGAACGGGCGAAAAATCCCAAGTCCCCTGTATTGGTGGCAGATTGGATCCATAGTAGTACTTACGACAGACCTGACATGTCGGGATCGTGGACAATGGCTGCATGGGTCAAAACGAGCACGGCGCAGAGCAGAGTGATATTGATATCACCACAGGAGATAAGATGAAATATATACTACGTATGAATTTCCCCGCCGCTAACAATGAAGTAGAGTATATAGCGCTGCTGTACTGAATGAGGATGGCGAAGGCATGCGGAGCAACTCTCTCTAGAAATCTATTGAGACTCAAATTTATGAGGATGCAATGATGAACTTATGTGACGCGGCCGCTGATAACATGATCGCCATCGACGTTTGTATCAAAATATGGAGGCCAAGTTTGAAGGATGCGAGCTCAAACATATCTACAGCAGCCAGCTACTGCAGGAAGCCACACTGGGCAAATATCGGGTCCATGTGCTCCCCATCCCGCGACGCCGAGAACGTTCACTAAGTCATTGCTCAGACGATCGATAAAGAGAGAAAGCTTCTGCACCTCAAAACTCGGCCCGATCGATGAATCAGCGTAAGCCAAGAATAAACCCGTCGAAGAGCCTTCACCTTCATCAGCGGAGCAAGTCCTCCTCCTCGAGCCGCTATGGATCAAACCATTCCTAGCATACCTGACGAAGCAGGAGCTGCCGGAGGATTCTATGGAAGCAAGGCGGATCGTCAGACATTCAAAGGCCTTCATTGTGGTTAATAGCGAGCTTTACAAGCGTAGCATCTCGGGTATCTTCCAAAGGTGTATCGCCATTGACGATGGAAAAGCACTGTTGCGCGAAATACATGAGGGAACTTGCGGACACCACGCAGGAAGCAGGGCCCTCGTAGCAAAGGCCTTCATGGCAGGACTTCCACCGGCCAACACGCGCGCGATGCCCGAGGATCGAGTCAAAGAGAAATGGGGACTCCCAAGCGCCGCTTCTTTTTTCTAAAGCCGTACGCTCAGCAATAGTACCTGCATTGACAAATACCTCTAGCATGGCCCTTTGCCCGCCTGGGACTCGACCAAGCTGGGCCAACGCGAGGTCGTCGCTCGAGGGCAACATCGCATTTACATCGGTCGGCAAATGCTGTCTACCGCCAAGTGGATCGAGCGCGTCGCCTGCCTCGAAACCGTGTAAGGTCGAACAATGCAATCCGCCGTTTTCTCGTGAGGAATAACTTGTCGGTTTGGATAAAGCCCCGTGATAGTATCGCTGTACATACGGATCTAATCCTCGATTCCAAAGAGTCTCAAAGTTTTGACTGACGACGAGAATCAAACTGAAGTTTGCATCAATAGCCCACCCACGAACACTAACGGCAGTGTGGAAAGGATCACTTGGTCCTCACAGGGATGGCCTCAAGAAACGCCTCAGCAAAGCAAACTGAGCCCTGGCTCGAGGAGTTACCATCCGCGCTGCGGAGCCTGGGCGCATTCACGCCTGAACAGGGTCGACTTCCACTCACACCCCATTCTTCTTGGCATGTATGCCGAAGCATGCCCTACCAGCCCGATGTTCGGTTTGAAGCTCCCCGGTAACAAGCGTACACGTGACCTTATTCCAAACATCAGCACAGCAGACGCCGTGGACCTCCTCGACGAAGGCACGCAGATATTGCCTATGGCAAGAATCGACGGTATACCTTCAACAAAGCGCGGAGAAATTACCAGCAGCTCGTGTCAATCACGCAGTCGAGGTTTTAATGTTGGGGATATGGTACCGCTCGAAGCAAGAAAGACCCTTGAAACATGAATCACCATGGGAAGGACTACATCATCACCGAAGTGATACCAGGAGGAGCAGCACGCTCAAGACCCCGCTCAGAAATGACGTCGAGAATCCATGGAGCACGCACGCTCGCGACGGTTCTATACATAGGATACAATTGTTTTTATTCGATAAAATTTCTTAAGGTTGCTTTTGCATTATGAATAAATTTCTAATCAGGTTTCCCACTCCTTTTTTCTTCATCCAGCCCTATCACTCGAACAAATCGTCCAGGACCCCACTGTTGGCTCTTACTCCGACGGGAGCGTTGAATAAAGAATACGTTTTTTACACAGCATATTGATTAAATACTCTAACGGAGCTAAGATTAATGACAATACAAAAACAACCAATCCAAGCCTCGAGAAAATACGTGAGTGCTGGAAGCGTAAATGGTTACATTATCAAATAAGGCTCTGGAAATCAGTGCAATCATGACGAAGCCAAGCGTCTAATTCCCCGACTAAGCCGAATGGCGGGTCTCGTCTTACAAAACTTAACATCGTTAATAACGTTGCAAAATTCAACGAAGACATCGAGAGAGCAGGTTGAACTCGATCAATTAGCCGCCTCGGCAATAAATTACTAATCAACTAACATAGCGTGTAACGCACGAAGAAAAGCAATCTAAGTGCAAACACAAGGTTATTACATTCATG